>NW_017618983.1:252500-492500 GCF_001879475.1 Ipomoea nil
CAAATGCAGTGATATCTTTACCTAACTTCCGTTCCATTTTTAATTGATGATGTAGATATTATTATTGAAATATTTCCGTTCCATTTTTAATTTACCTTTACTATTGTTTAAAATATGCATTTACTATTGATAATGTAGAATATTATTATTGGAATATTTTCCAACAATTTTTAATTTTCATTCCATTTTTAATTAAAATGCAATGATCTTACTATTTTTTAGTCAATTATAGATCATTTTTTATTTGCAGTCAATTATTAATATTCATTTCCTTTTATATTTTCAGTCAATTAGTAATATTAGATTCATTTTCAGTTAATTATTCTTTTTTATTTCCAATCAATCAGTCAATTAGAATATAGATGCAGTGATATTTTTACCTAATTTTCGTTCCATTTTAATTTGATGATGTAAAATATTATTAATGAAATATTTTCGTTCCATTTTTAATTTATCTTTACTATTTTTTAAAATATGTCTTTACTATTTGATGATGTAAAATATTATTATTAAAATATTTCCTTTCCATTTTTAATTTTCCTTTACTTCTAGCCAAAAAAAAAAAAAAAAAAGACTTTGGACTTCTCTTTTTTTGTTGGTAAACCCAGGGTTTCCACCGTTGGACACAGTGACTAATCCCCTCGCTAAATTGTAAGCACCTCTTTTAGGTGGGACAGCTGGCTTAAAGATTTAAGGCTGCTCCATTCCCAAATCCAAGGATCGAACCCTTGACCTTTGGTTAAGGATGGATGAGTCACTTACACTCAACCACACCCTTCAGGTTACATGCCTACATTGATGGGCAAGCAATTATGTTTGTAAGAGGAGCATTGCTCATCTTTCCAAACATTTTTAATGTGAGATCAAAATGATCCCACATCATTTACAAAGGGAGTCCGTGACTCCCTTTTGTCTTCTCCTTATTTTTTTTTAAAATTTTAATTTTATTTTGTATATCGTTTTGTTTGAATTATTATTATTATTATTATTATTATTATTATTATTATTATTATTATTATTATTGACAAATTCGTCATTTTAACAATTTATCTTTAATCAAAACACCAAAAATATTATTTAATAACTAAGTAATTTGCTCTAAACTGCTAAAATCTAAAACAACACATATTTTGAGTTAATCTCTCCTAACCCCCAATAATAAATAATAAATAATAAATAATAAATATAAATAATAAATAAATAAAACTAAAATAAGAAGACGAAGCTAAGGTTTCTTAAATAAGAACCTTTTGACTTCTCAATACTCGCCACATTGATGGGCAAACAATTATGTTTGTACCTCTTATATAGAGGAGCTCAAGAGCTCCTCTTTCCAAACATTTTCAATGTGGGATCAAAATGATCCCACATCATTTACAAAGGGGAGCCACCTTTATCTTCTTCTTATTTTTTTTTAATTTTCATTTTAATTTGTATATAGTTTTGTTTGGATTATTATTATTATTATTATTATTATTATTATTATTATTATTATTATTATTATTATTATTATTATTATTATTATTTACGAATTAATAGATTTTATTTAATTTCCATTTGAGATTTACTTACCAAATAAGCTTTACTACAAAAGTTTGGGGGGAAAATGAATTAGGATGATTTTGTTTTTAATTATATATAGATAAATTGATTCTATTTCATTTTTTAAGCAAAATCTTCCTTAAAGATTAATAGTAAAATAAAGTTAACTTATTAATAACCGATTCTATTACATTTTTTTACGCAGAATTTTTCTTAAAGATTAATAGTAAAATAAGGCTAAATTATTAATAAACAATTCTATTCAATTTTTTATGCAAAATCTTTCCTAAAAGATTAATAGTATCTTAACGATTCTTTTTCTTATACTGCTTATTGATTCTTTTCCATTTTTCAGAGTGTAGAAAAAATTCACATGGCTAACATTTTCTTCCATTCATTTCTATTTTTCCATATTATTATTAATTTCCTTCCACATATTATTCTATATTGTTTTGGCGTACGACTTCCTTCCATTCATTTCTATTTTTTCATATTATTATTAATTGTTTAGGCGGAAACTTGTAAATGAAGATATTGTTTTTATTAATTAATATAGAATATAGATTACCAATTAAAATTAAAGTTTTTATTATAATTGAACAATAATATTACCAATTATTATTTGAAGATTTTGTAAAACAGTAAGTAAAATTATATTACGGATAGGAAAATATATGTACTTTAATTTTAATTTTAATTATTAATAATTATTTCTATTTTATTTTTTAACAAAATCTTCCTTAAAGATTAATAGTAAAATAAAGCTAAATTATTAATAATCGATTCTATTACATTTTTTACACAGAATTTTTCTTAAAGATTAATATAGTAAAATTAAGCTAAATTATTAATAACCGATTTTATTACATTTTTTTACGCAGAATTTTTCATAAAGATTAATAGTAAAATAAGACTAAATTAGTAATAACCAATTCGTTTTCTATTTTTTACGCAAAATCTTCCGTAAAAGATTAATAGTAAAATATCTTAATGATTATTTTCCTTATACTGCTTATTGATTCTTTTTCATTTTTCAGAGTGTAGAAAACATTCACATGAATAATATTTCCTTCCATTATTTTCCATACTTCCATATTATTATTAATTTTCTTACCAATATTATTATTAATTGTTTGGGGGTACGGCTTCCTTCCATTCTTTTTCATTTTTTCATATTATTATTAATTGTTTAGGCGGGAGCTTGTAAAGGATGATTTGTTTTTATTAATTAATATAGAATATAAATATAGATTAATATAGAATATACATTACCAATTAAAATAAGTTCTTTTTTAAATATTATATTGAACAATAATATTACCAATTATTATTATTATTATTATTATTATTATTATTATTATTATTATTATTATTATTATTATTGGTTCAAATAGTTGAATTATTTATTTTTTATTTAATTATTATAAACATAAATGGTATTTTACTAATTAATTTATGATATTTATCAAATTGTATTTTTTAAATATAGTGTTTTATCCATGCATTGCACGGAATTTTATTTTTGTTATTATGAATTTAAAATAAAAATAGAAAAAATAAAAAGATGTTAAAATGTACAATATAATAATATAGTTTGACTTTTATATATTTAGTCAAGTATCTATTTCATAACATACAAAATTAAAATTTAAATTTTGTATGGTTAATATATTCTCTAATCATGTACATATTTAGATAAATTTATAGAAAAAATTCATATAATTAAGTTGATTTATTCCAAATTGTATTTCATATCTATATATGAAATTTAAAAATATGAATAATAAAAACTAAGAGAATTGTACTTAGAAATCAATTAAAAATGTAAATTCTAAATTTTGTATGAATAAATAAATATTCTAATCCGACGCATATCCTTATATGATTGTATAATACTTTGTATATACACATAATATTTATTAATATGTATATAGGAAAGTCCTATAATATAATCTCATTAATTATAATTTATATTGATAGATTTATACTTAAAAAATTATATTTAGAAATTTAAAGAGTATATGTATGTATATTTTAAAAAATTATAAATATTCATGTTTTGTTAATTTTATAATTTCATTTCTTTAATTATATTTCATATTTTATTAATTATAATTTAATGAAATTGTCACAAATATATCTACGGAAGAAATTATATATTTCTCAATTTCATTAATTATATTAATTATAATTATCAAATATTGTGACAATTACCACAATAATTTCATTAATTATAACATTTGTTTTCTTCCAATATTTAAATACATTACCATAAAATTACCATAATAATAACACAAAAGAAGGAAAGAAAAATTATGATAATAATCTATATCTATATATAATTAAAAGTAATAAAATCCTCCTAACCAAGTTTATCCCCAAAACTTAGGGGCATATATATATATAAATTGCATATTTACCATACATGCATACTTTGTGTTTATATAGTATAATTTTTGGTATCAAACATTTGAATGGTAATAAACGGGGGGAAAATGTCAACATACAAATGATAATTCTTTCATTACTATACTAATTTTAATGGTAATTCATTAATTACTATATTTCACGATGAGTCAGCCTGTTCATGCCCATCATTTTTCAAGAAACATAGAAATGAAATAGTAAATTATTAAAATTGTTTATGATTTCGTTTTTAATTTTTGTCTAAAGTTAAAGATATATTTTTTCGGCGATTATAACATTTTTTGTATTAACTGAAAATTTGAAAGTTTTATATTTTTTGAGATCTCTTACCATTTTATAATTTCAATATTGTGCTATTTTGAACTCATCCATGGTGTACAAATACACTCTATATGTCCATACAAAATCCATTGAGGAGACATTTCTACTCAAGAGTAAACTTCTCCTTAAACTAAATTCGGGTGTCAAGAAAATCTTCGTTTTCATTCATAATGATATTCCTATTTCTGAGTCTCTCATCACCGTTGGGGAACATCAATGATGTCTGGATTTCTGGGTCTTCCATTGTTCCCTTTGATCCTTATGATTGTGCCATTGCCAATATTTTGTTATTTGGGTTCAGTACAACGTGGATTTTTTTGGGAGGTTTCTCTAATTAAATTTTTGGTTAAAATTTTATATTTCCTTTGTATTTTATTTTATTACTTTTTTATTTATTTATACTAATATGTGAATGGAGTAACACAAAATCTGAAATTGTATTTGTTATTTATTTCTTCTTTTTAAATAATCATTATTTTTGTGTTTTACAAAAATTTAGAAGAAATAAAATATAGCGATATTTTTAATAGGTTAAACAAACACTCTACTCAAGTTGTGATATATATATATATATATATATATATATATATATATATATATATATATATATATATATATATATATATATATATATATATATATATATATATATTAATTATAAAAATGCTGTAAAATGAACTCTGCTTGGTAAAAAAAAAAAAACATAGAAACTTGAATGACATGTACAAATCTCGAAGTCAACATACTAATTCTAAGTTTCAGAAAATCTTACAAAATTATCAAAATTACCGTCTTTATCATCATCGATCGCATCTCTACAATCTTCCATAAAAACTAAACCAATAGGGTTCTGTAACAAATGCTCTTCCTCCTCAATTTCCTTTTGTTGAAGTAGAGCCTCCTTAAGTATCTTCAAACTCATACCAGATGATATAAACTGCAAAACATATTGAAGTACGTGAGAATATAGTTAGAAAAATGTAGAAAATTCATGCAAAAAGAAAGCAGAGAGATGAGTCTGAGATTCTTTGATTGAAGAAGCCATTGTATTTATAGGTAGAAAATACTAATTCAAAAGGAAAGTATAATAATTTATTTATTTAAGGGAAAGTATAATAATTTATTTATTTAAGGTAATAACATTATTATTATTATTATTATTATTATTATTATTATTATTATTATTATTATTTATTTATTTATTTTCCTATCAAAATTACCGTCTTTATCATCATCGATCGCATCTCTACAATCTTCCATAAAAACTAAACCAATAGGGTTCTGTAACAAATGCTCTTCCTCCTCAATTTCCTTTTGTTGAAGCTGAGCCTCCTTAAGTATCTTCAAACTCATACCAGATGATATAAACTACAAAACATATTGAAGTACGTGAGAATATAGTTTAAAAAATGTAGAAAACTCATACAAAAAGAAAGCAGAGATATGAGTCTGAGATTCTTTGATTGAAGAAGCCATTGTATTTATAGGTAGAAAATACCAATTCAAAAGGAAAGTATAATAATTTATTTATTTAAGGGAAAGTATAATAATTTATTTATTTAAGGTAATAACATTATTATTATTATTATTATTATTATTATTATTATTATTATTATTATTATTATTATTATTATTATTATTATTATTATTATTATTATTATTATTATTATTATTATTATTATTATTATTATTTTTATTTATTTATTTATTTTCCTATCAAAATTACCGTCTTTATCATCATCGATCGCATCTCTACAATCTTCCATAAAAACTAAACCAATAGGGTTCTGTAACAAATGCTCTTCCTCCTCAATTTCCTTTTGTTGAAGCTGAGCCTCCTTAAGTATCTTCAAACTCATACCAGATGATATAAACTGCAAAACATATTGAAGTACGTGAGAATATAGTTAAAAAAATGTAGAAAACTCATACAAAAAGAAAGCAGAGAGATGAGTCTGAGATTCTTTGATTGAAGAAGCCATTGTATTTATAGGTAGAAAATACTAATTCAAAAGGAAAGTATAATAATTTATTTATTTAAGGGAAAGTATAATAATTTATTTATTTAAGGTAATAACATTATTATTATTATTATTATTATTATTATTATTATTATTATTATTATTATTATTTATTTATTTATTTATTTATTTATTTTCCATTTGACATTTACTTACCAAATAAGTTTTACTACAAAAGTTTTGGGGGGAAAATTTGTTAGGAAGATTTTACTTTTATATAGATATAGATATAGATATAGATATAGATATAGACTATAGATTTAATAGCAATCCAAACACTCTCTTAGTATTCCATCAAAAAATGGATAAAGAAAAGTCACTTCATTACGGAAATTAAAACTAAGTAAATTAAATCTAATCATGTTATATTTATTTGTAACTGTATATTAATTTCATTTTGAAATCATTGGTTCACATATTTAAATTATTTATTTTTTCTTTAATTATTATAAACAGAAATGATATTGTACACATAATTAAGATGATTTATTCCTAATTGTATTTCATATATATTATAATTCTAAATATATGAATACTAACTAAGAGAATTGTACTTAGAAATCAATAAAAAAAATGTAAATTCTTTTGTATGAATAAATTTAAACTCTAATGGGACGCATTTCCTTATATGATTGTATAATACATTGTATATACACATAATATTTATTAATATATATATATATATATATATATATATATATATATATATATATATATATATATATATATATATATATATATATAGAAAAATTCTATAATATAATTTCATTAATTATAATTTATATTGATATAATTATAATTAAAAAATTATATTTAGAAATTTCTAAAGTAGCATTTAAATATTGTTTGATTATTATAGTGCATAAGTGTATGTATATTTTTAGAAAAAATAATAAATATTCAGGTTTCGTTAATTTTATACTTTCATTTCTTTAATTATATTTCATATTTTATTAATTATAATTTAATAAAAGTGTCACAAATATTTCTAGGGAAGAAATCTTATATTTCTCAGTTTCAATAATTATATTAATTATAATTACCAAATATTGTGGCAATTACCATAATAATTTCATTAATTATATTAATTATAGTATTTGTTCTCTTCTAATATTTAAATACATTAACATAAAATTACCATAATAATTACACGAAAGAAGGAAAGAAAAATTATTAGAATAATTACCATTAATAAAAATTAGAAAATTATATTAAAAATTAATTATATATTAAGTTAAATATAATTTATTTTATGCCAATAATATTATACATTAAGTATAAAAATATATATGTATATAAATTACCATAATAATCTGAAAATGTGACAATACATAATTATTAGGCAATAATATTAATAATTAATTATTAAGAAAAGTATAATTTATTTTAGGCAATATATATATATATATATATATATATATATATATATATATATATATATATATATATATATATGTATATATATATATATACACTTTTAATTCTATATTGATAAGCATAGTATGTGTATATACTTTAAGAAAATATTCATTATTGAAAAGAGGATATAATTTTACTGATTATTATTAGTATTAATTAATTAGTGAATGCCGTTTTCTTTTCTATTTATCGTATATTAAGAATTTTTTTATTTTTCCAATTTTTTGGTAAGTTCTTTTTTTTTTTTCTTTTTTGCAAGACTGATTTTTTTCCGTGATTAAAGACTGATTTTTTTGGTAATAACTCAACGTGAATCATTGTTCACATCTTTGAATTATTTTTTTTCTTTACCTATTATAAACAGAAATTACGATATTTATCAAATTGTATTTTTTAAAAAAATATATAACATTTACAAATGTTATGAGGGGTTAAAAAATATTTTAAAAATATTTTTTATTAATATGTATTTTTAATTTAAAATATTTTCCATCAATCCAAACACTCTCGTAGCTTCCCATAAAAAACTGAAAAGAAAAGTCACTTCATTAAGAAAATTAAAACTAATTAAAGTAAATCTAATCATGCTATATTTAATTGTAACTGTATATTAATTTCATTTTGAAATCATTGGTTCACATATTTAATTTTTTTAATTATTATACTTTATAAACAGAAAGGATATTGTATTAATTAATTTATGATATTTATCAAATTCTATTTTTAAAAAATATAAGATTTACACATGTTATGAGGGGTAAAAAAATATTTTAAAATTATTTTTTATTAGTAAGTATTTTTAAAAAAAATAATTTCCAGCAACCCAAACACTCACTTAGTCTCCCATTAAAAAACTGATAAAGAAAAGTCATATCTTTAAGGGAATTAAAACTAATTAAAGTAAATGTAATCATGCTATATTTATTTGTAACTGTACATTAATTTCATTTTGAAATTATTGGTTCACATAGTTGAATTATTTATTTTTTTATTTAATTATTATAAACATAAATGATATTTTACTAATTAATTTATGATATTTATCAAATTGTATTTTTTAAATATAGTGTTTTATCCATGCATTGCACGGAATTGTATTTTTGTTATTATGAATTTAAAATAAAAATAGAAAAAATAAAAAGATGTTAAAATGTACAATATAATAATATAGTTGGACTTTTATATATTTAGTCAAGTATCTATTTTCATAACATACAAAATTAAAATTAAAATTTTGTATGGTTAATATAATCTCTAATCATGTACATATTTAGATAAATTTATAGAAAAAATTCATATAATTAAGTTGATTTGCATTCAAAAAAAAAAAAGTTGATTTATTTCAAATTGTATTTCATATCTATATATGAAATTTAAAATTATGAATAATAATAACTAAAAGAATTGTACTTAGAAATCAATAAAAAATGTAAGTTCTAAATTTTGTATGAATAAATAAATATTCTAATCGGACTCATATCCTTATATGATTGTATAATACTTTGTATATACACATAATATTTATTAATATGTATATAGGAAAGTCCTATAATATAATTTCATTAATTATAATTTATATTGATAGATTTATACTTAAAAAATTATATTTAGAAATTTAAAGAGTATACGTATGTATACTTAAAAAATTATAAATATTCATATTTTGTTAATTTTATAATTTCATTTCTTTAATTATATTTCATATTTTATTAATTATAATTTAATGAAATTGTCACAAATATTTCTACGGAAGAAATCATATATTTCTCAATTTCATTAATTATATTAATTATAATTACCAAATATTGTGGCAATTACCACAATAATTTTATTAATTATAACATTTGTTTTCTTTCAATATTTAAATACATTACCATAAAATTGCCATAATAATAACACAAAAGAAGGAAAGAAAAGTTATGAGAATAATCTATATCTATATATAATTAAAAGAAAAATCCTCCTAACCAAGTTTATCCTCAAAAATTAGGGGCATATATATATAACTCGCATATTTACCATATATGCATATTTTGTGTTTATATAGTATAATTTTTGGTATCAAACATTTGAATGGTAAGAAACGAGGAAAAATGTCAACATACAAATGATAATTCGTTCATTATTATACTAATTCTAATGGTAATTCATTAATTACTATATTTCACGATGAGTCAGCATGTTCATGCCCATCATTTTTCAAGAAACATAGAAATGAAATAGTCAATTATTAAAATTGTTTATGATTTCGTTTTTAATTTTTGTCTAAAGTTAGAGATATATATTTTCGGCAATTATAACATTTTTTGTATTAACTGAAAATTTGAAAGTTTTACCTTTTTTGAGATCTCTTACTATTTTATAATTTCAATATTGTGCCATTTTGAACTCATCCATGGTGTATAAATACACTCTATATGACCATACAAAATCCATTGAGGAGACATTTGTACTCAAGAGTAAACTTCTCCTTAAACTAAATTCGGGTGTAAAGAAAATCTCCGTTTTCATTCATAATGATATTCTTATTTCTGAGTCTCTCATCACCGTTCGGTACATCAATGATGTCTGGATTTCTGAGTCTTCCATTGTTCTCTTTGATGCTTATGATTGTGCCATTACCAGTATTTTTTTATTTGGGTTCAGTACAACATGGATTTTTTTGGGAGGTTTCTCTAATTAAATTTTTGCTTAAAAATTTATATTTCCTTTGTATTTTATTTTATTACTTTTTTTATTTATACTAATATGTGAATGGAGTAACACAAAATCTGAAATTGTATTTGTTATTTATTTCTTCTTTTTAAATAATCATTATTTTTGTGTTTTACAAAAATTTAGAAAAAATCAAATATAGCGAGATTTTTAATAGGTTAAACAAACACTCTACTCAAGTTGTGATATATATATATATATATATATATATATATATATATATATATATATATATATATATATATATATATATATATATATATATATATTAATGAATTATAAAAATGCTGTAAAATGAACTTTGGTTGTTAAAAAAAAAAAAACATAGAAACTTGAATGGCATGTACAAATCTCAAAATCAACATACTAACTCTAAGTTTCAGAAAATATTACAAAATTATCAAAATTACCGTCTTTATCATCCTCGATCGCATCTCTACAATCTTCCATAAAAACTAAAACAATAGGGTTCTGTTACAAATGTTTTTCCTCCTCAATTTCCTTTTGTTGAAGCAGAACCTCCTTAAGTATCTTCAAACTCATACCAGACGATATAAACTGCAAAACATATTGAAGTACGTGAGAATATAGTTAGAAAAATGTAGAAAATTCATACAAAAAGAAAGCAGAGAGATGAGTCTGAGATTCTTTGATTGAAGAAGCCCTTGTATTTATAGGTAGAAAATACTAATTCAAAAGGAAAGTATAATAATTTATTTATTTAAAGGGAAAATATAATAATTTATTTATTTAAGGTAATAACATTATTATTATTATTATTATTATTATTATTATTATTTATTTATTTATTTAATTTCCATTTGACATTTACTTACCAAATAAGTTTTACTACAAAAGTTTTGGGGGGAAAATTTGTTAGGAGGATTTTACTTTTATATATATATAGATATAGATATAGATATAGATATAGATATAGATATAGATTAATATAATTGTCGATATATATTTTAAATTTATATATTTCATGTCATTTTCAATCAAATATTAATTATTATTTTATTTTCTAATTGGAGTAATTTTCATTCCATTTTTATTTTCAATCAATGATTCTTTTTTATTGCATATTAATTAGTTATTTATTAATAACATATTTCTTTATTTCTAGTAATATATTGTAATCCATTTTAATCAAGTATTAATTATCATTTCCTTTTCCAATT
This sequence comes from Ipomoea nil, assembly GCF_001879475.1. Lineage (NCBI taxonomy): Eukaryota > Viridiplantae > Streptophyta > Magnoliopsida > Solanales > Convolvulaceae > Ipomoea > Ipomoea nil. Next base: position 264,127 of record NW_017618983.1, read on the forward strand.
GGCCTAATTTTCATGTCATTCCAATTTACATATACTATTGTTAATCCGTTTCATTTTCGACATTGATAATTTGGAGATCTTTTTTAAAAAATATATCATAATTTGTATACCGTTTCATTTTCGACATTGATAATTTGGAGATCTTTTTTAAAAAATATATCATAATTTGTATATTTCATGTCATTTTTAATCTCAGTCAATTATTTTATACTTTCTCAACTTACTGAAACACAAAGAAGTAAAATAACACCAGCCTCCATTAAGGCTCGAACTTACAACCTTCCAAATCGAAATCCAACCCAGATACCATTAGACCACATAGTCTTGATACATATCAATTAATTTATACTATAATTATTAATATAATTGTCGATATATATTTAGAATTTATATATTTTATGCCATTTTTAATCAAATATTAATTATCGTTTTCTTTTTCAATTGGTCTAATTTGCATGCCATTTTTATTCTCAGTCAATGATTTTTTAATACATATTAATTAGTTAATTATTAATAACATATTTATATATATTTTTATTTCCAGTAATATATTCTGTGTCAATTTTAATCAAGTATTAATTATCATTTCCTTTTCAAATTGATCTACTTTTAATGCCATTTTTATTCTCAGTCAATGATTCTTTTAAGTACATATTAATTAGTTAATTATTAATAACAATTTTTTTTAATATTTCTGTGTTGAAGTGATTTTATGATACTAACAACTATTATTGTAAATAAGTTTCATGTGTAAATACGATATGTAACCTTTATTCATTTTAAAGTTTTGTTGTGTAATAACTATATAGGAAACATTGTGATATTACAATTGAAAAAAAAATACTATTATTTTATTGATTTCCAAAAACATACTATCAATTAAATAAGATTTGATATTTAAAATGGGTAATTAGCTAAAATAATAAACTTTTAATACACTGTTTTAAAATAACAAATTATTAGAAACATCTTAGTAAACAATAAAAGAAAATATATATTCTCATTTATCAGTAATTCTGATTACACCAAGACTAATTAATCTATATATTAATTGTGCAAGTTAGGTATTGCCACATCCTTTACAAACATCCATGTTAATTTGTCCAATGTCTAAACTCATGACTCATCTGTATAATCTTCATCACAATTAAATTAAAAAGAATATGATAGTTGTTAATTCATCCCATGTCTAAACTCATAAATACAATCTTCATCACAATAAAATAAAAAAGAATATTATGATAAAGAATTGGATATGATACATCTACAATTCAATTTTCATGCATGAAATATATTCACAAAATAAAAAAAATAAAGTAATTAATAAATATAATATACAAACAACTTGCTAAAGTGCTTACCTGAAATAGTTGCAAAATATTACATTTTTTTTTTAAAATAAAACTACCAATAAAATATACTTTATTAAATTTATATACTACTTTTTCAATATATGCAATTGCATGTATATTAATAAGAACTAAATATGAAACTTTTAATTTTCATTTACATGATTGTATAGTAAATTCTGTATGGTACTACACAACAAAGGAATAATCCTTATTCACAGAGATTGAACAATGTCAATAATGTTATTCACATCAACAAACTAAGCCTAAAATTATTCAGGAAAAAAAATACAGTATTAATATATATATATATATATATATATATATATATATATATATATATATATATATATATATCCTTTATATAATAAAGCTATATGGTTTGGAAAATAATTAATGTTACAATTAATGCCACAATATCTTTTATTATTATAAAAAAAAAAAGCACAACATTTAAAAAATAAAATAGCTATATATATTATATAATCATAAAAAAAATATACTTTTTAAAAATTAAATAGCTATATATTATATAATTATATAATCATATAAAAAATGTGTTTAATTAAAGTTTAAATTTACACATACAAAATTTGAAATTTGCTTTCCAAATGTAATTATCTTAGTTATTATTTGTATTGTGAAAATTATAATATAGATGAAATGCAATTAAGAATAAATCAATGTAATTATGTAAATTCTGTCTATAAGTTTATGCACATAATTAGAGATTATATTAATCATACAAAATTATAATTTTAATTTTAATTGTAATTTTGTATTCTATAAAAATAATAAATACTTGACCAATGGAAGCTCAAAAATATTATTATATTAAATAATTTAAAATATTTTAGTTTTTTTATTTTTTATTTATATTTATAATAACATAATTTTTTCCCGTGCATCGCGCGGGTGAATTACTAGTATATATATATATATATATATATATATATATATATATATATATATATATATATATATATATATATGAATCTTAAAAATATAATGGTAGTGAATATAAACACGAAAAAAAAATTAATACACATATATTTACGATCCGCACTCTTTTGAGTTGTCCCCACAATTTAAATTAGGCATGTCTAATTATGCCTAATATATTGAAGTCCTATAATACACAAAAATAAGAATAGTGGAATACTATTAGGATGTAAATGGAGATGAATATAAAATTACTATAATTTGATTTGATTTGAGTCTGATTATGCCTAATATATTAAGTCCTAATACACAGAAATAGGAATATATCTAATATAAATGGAGATGAATATAAAATTACTATAATTTGATTTGAATATAATGGCATATAATAATATCTATATATAAATAATGGATGATATTACATAAATGCCTCTAAGTTTTGAGGGAAAATTTATAGATTAGGATTATTGTTATGCGTGTACATACATATATTTGATTTGGACTTGTGTACCAAGGCTCAATATAATAAAATGGGCTACGAAGATATCATGTCAAAATTGTAGCTTAAAGAATATAATATAAATTAGGCAAAATAATTTATTTATTTAAGGTAGAAAATACTAATTTAAAAGGAAAGAATAATAATTTATTTATTTATTTAAGTTAATAACATTATTATTATTATATTATATTATACTAAAAAGATATATATATATATATATATATATATATATATATATATATATATATATATATATATTATAAAAAAATGCTGTAAAATGAACTATGCTTGTTAAAAAAAACATAGAAACTTGAATGGCATGTACAAATCTCGAAATTAACATACTAACTCTAAGTTTCAGAAAATCTTACAAAATCATCAAAATTACCGTCTTTATCATCCTCGATCGCATCTCTACAATCTTCCATAAAACCTAAACCAATATGGTTCATAAACTGCAAAACATATTGAAGTACGTGAGAATATAGTTAGAAAAATGTAAAAAATTCATACAAAAAGAAAGCAGAGAGATGAGTCTGAGATTCTTTGATTGAAGAAGCCATTGTATTTATAGGTAGAAAATACTAATTCAAAAGGAAAGTATAATAATTTATTTATTTAAGGTAATAAAATTATTATTATTATTTATTTTATTTAATTTCCATTTGACATTTACTTACCAAATAAGTTTTACTACAAAAGTTTTGGGGGGAAAATTTGTAGGAGGATTTTACTTTTATATATACTAGTATTTGCACCCGTGCGATGCACGGTATGAATTTGTTGTAATATATTAAGAAAATATAAATCGATATATAATTACTTAAATTAGAACATCAAATATTATATAGTGCAATTAAAGATATAATTTGAATCGTTTATATATTTTGATGTTATCATTGCTTGAATTTGTGCAAATAATTGCTCAAATTAATAGCTAATGTCTAGATGTACGCATGCGGTCCTATAATTTTGAAGATTTTATTTATCATTGTTTAGTATTTTCATACATTGGGCAAATGTGCTCGTTCTCTAACAACTCAGTTATAGAAATGAATTGATATCCTTATTCATTTGTATGGAAGATATATCTTTTTGTCTAGATATATAACAATTTTTTCATAAAAAAAAATTAATATCACCAATTATATTTACACATTATTGAAACCTCTTTGTAGATGACATTGGTAGTGACAACACAATCTTGTTCATCTTCGTCTAGAGCTAACATCTTCTCCATCAGGACGAGTTACTTGGGTGAAAATATATAATGGTAGAATATCACTCAATTAGTTATCCTTTTATCTTTTCAGTCAATTCGTAATATCAGATTAATTTTCAGTCAATTATTCTTTTTTATTTTCAGTCAATTAGTCAATTAGAATATCAAATGCAGTGATATTTTTACCTAACTTTCGTTCCATTTTTAATTGATGATGTAGATATTATTATAAAAATATTTCCGTTCCACTTTTAATTTACCTTTACTATTATTTAAAATATGCATTTACTATTCATAATGCAGAATATTATTATTGGAATATTTTCCTCCAATTTTTAATTTTCATTCCATTTTTAATTAAAATGCAATGATTAGAAGAAGATACTTTGGACTTCTCAATACTTGCCCACATTGATTTTTTTTTGGTAAACCCAGGGTTTCTACCGTCGGACACAGTGACTAATCCCCTTGCTAAATTGTAAGCACCTCTTTTGGGTGGGACAGCTGGCTTAGAGATTTAAGGCTGCTTCATTCCCAAATCCAAGGATGAACCCTTGACCTTTAGTTAACGATGGATGAGTTCCTTACACTCAACCACACCCTTCAGGTTACTCTCCTACATTGATGGGCAACCAATTATGTTTGTAAGAGGAGCATTGTTCCTCTTTCCAAACATTTTCAATGTAAGATCAAAATGATCCCACTTCATTTGCAAAGGGAGCCCGTAACTCCCTTTTGTCTTCTTCTTATTTTTTAAAAAATTTTAATTTTATTTTGTATACCGTTTTGTTTGGATTATTATTATTATTATTGTTATTATTATTATTATTATTATTATTATTATTATTATTATTATTATTATTATTATTATTATTATTATTATTATTATTATTATTATTTGATTATTGACAAATTCACCATTTTAACAATTTATCTTTAATCAAAACACCAAAAATATTATTTAATAACTAAGTAATTTGCTCCAAACTGCTAAAAACTAAAACAACACATACATTTTGGGTTAATCTTTCCTAACCCCCACTAATAAATAATAAATAATAAATAATAAAGAAATAAAACTAAAATAAGAAGACAAAGCTAAGGTTTCTTAAATAAGAACCTTTTGACTTCTCAATACTCGTCTCATCGATGGGCAAACAATTATGTTTGTACTTCTTATATAGAGGAGCTCAAGAGCTCATCTTTTCAAACATTTTCAATTTGGAATGAAAATGAACCCACATCATTTACAAAGGGAGCCTGTGGCTCCCCTTTGTTTTTTGTTTTTTTTTGTTTTTTTTTGTTTTTTTTTTGTTAATTTTAATTTTATTTTGTATATAGTTTTGTTTGGATTATTATTATTATTATTATTATTATTATTGTTGTTGTTGTTGTTGTTGTTGTTGTTGTTGTTGTTGTTGTAATTTGATTATTTGGCAAATTCACCAAAATTTTAAGAAATTCGTCTGTTTAATATTTTATATTTAATAAAAAAACTAAAAATATTATTTAATAACTTAGCAATTTGTCCCAAACTGCTAAAAACTAAAACAACGCATACATTTTGGGTTAATCTGTCCAAACCCCCACTAATAATAAATAAATAAATAAAAACTAAAATAAGAAGACAACGCTGAAGCTTCTTAAATAAGAACCTTTTGACTTCTCAATACTTGCCCACATTGATGTGCAAGTAATTATGTTTGTAAGATGAGTTTTGCTCCTCTTATATAGACGAGCTCTCTCTTCGCAAACATTTTCAATGTGTGATCAAAATGACCCCACATCATTTACAAAAGGAGTCTGTGACTCTTTTTTTTTTTCTTTTTTTTTTTAATTTTATTTTTTATATAGTTTTGTTTGGATTATTATTATTATTATTATTATTATTATTATTATTATTATTATTATTATTATTGTTGTTGTTGTTGTTGTTGTTGTTGTTATTGTTATTGTTATTGTTATTGTTATTGTTATTGTTATTTGATTATTTGGAGAATTCTCCAAAATTTTAAAAAATTCACCTGTTTAACATTTTATATTTAATCAAAACATCAAAAATCTTATTTAATAACTTAGCAATTTGCCCAAAACTATTAAAAACTAAACAACAAATATACATTTTGGGTTAATCTTAGCCAAACCCCCTAATAAATTTATTTAAAAAAAAAAACAAAAATAAGAAGCCATTAAAATAAGGTTTATTAAATAAGAGCCTTTTGAAACGTTGGGCTTCAATAGGTTGAAAAAGTTTATATGAACAGATACTACATGTAACACGGTGAATCAAATAGTTATGCTGTGGGACTGTGTCCACTTTGCAATGTGAACACAGTTCTATGTTCATAATTACTGAACTATATGTTCATAATTATAAAGCTAAATATTCATAATCTTTGAACTTCATATTCATAATTATTGAACTCTATATTCACAACTACAAAACTCTATGTTCATAATTACTAAACTATATGTTCATAATTATAAAGTTATATATTCATAATTTTTAAACTTCATATTCAGAATTATTGAATCTCTATATTCATAATTACATAACTATATATTCATAATTATGTTCACAACACTATGTTCATAATTTTAGAACTATATATTCATAATTTTTGAACTATATATTCATAATTATGAGCAATTTTAAAACCGTGTCTACCTTGCTAGGTGGAGACGATTCCACAACATAATTTGACGTGTCAATAGTACTCAAAAAATAAAATATTTGCCTTTGGACTTCTCAATACTTGTCCACATTGATGGACAAACAATTATATTTGTAATAAATGTTTGTATATCGTTTTGTTTGGATATATATTCATAATTTTTGAATTCCATATTTACACTTATTGAATCTCTATATTCATAATTACATAACTATATGTTTATAATTATGTTCACAACACTATGTTTATAATTATAAAACTATATATTCATAATTATGAACAATTTTCGAACTGTGTCTACTTTGCAAGGTGGACACGGTGGCACAGCATAATTTGTCGGGTCAATAGTACTAAAAAAAAAAGAGTCTTTGGACTTCGCAATACTTGCCCACATTGATGGGCAAGCAATTATATGTTTGTAAGAGGAGCAATGATCCTCTTATATAGAGGAGCTCAAGAGCTCATCTTTCCAAACATTTTCAATGTGGGATCAAAATGATCCCACATCATTTACAAAGGGGAGCCACGTTTGTCTTCTTCTTATTTTTTTTCCTAATTTTAATTTTAATTTGTATATAGTTTTGTTTTGATTATTATTATTATTTACGAATTAATAGATTTTATTTAATTTCCATTTGAGATTTACTTACCAAATAAGCTTTACTACAAAAGTTTGGGCTGGAAAATGAATTAGGACGATTTTGTTTTAAATTATATATAGATAGATTGATTCTATTTCATTTTTTAAGCATAATCTTCCTTAAAGATTAATAGTAATATAAAGCTAACTTATTAATAACCGATTTTATTACATTTTTTTTATGCATATTTTTTTTTTCAAGATTAATAGTAAAATAAGGCTAAATTATTAATAACCAATTCTATTCTATTTTTTATGCAAAATCTTTTCTAAAAGATTAATAGTAAATATCTTAATGATTCTTTTTCTTATACTACTTATTGATTCTTTTCCATTTTTCAGAGTGTAGAAAAAATTCTCATGACTAACATTTCCTTCCATTCATTTCCATTTTTCCATATTATTATTAATTTCCTTCCCAATATTATTCTATATTATTTTGGCGTACCGCTTCCTTCCATTCATTTCTATTTTTTCATATTATTATTAATTGTTTAGGCGGGAACTTGTAAAGGATGTTATTATTTTTATTAATTAATATAAAATATAGATTACCAATTAAAATTAAAGTTTTTATTATAATTGAACAATAATATTACCAATTATTATTTGAAGATTTTGTAAAATAATAAGTAAAATTGTATTACGAATAGGAAAATATATGTACTTTAATTTTAATTTAAATTAATAATAATTAATTTTATTTTATTTTTTAACAAAATCTTCCTTAAAGATTAATAGAAAAATAAAGCTAAATTATTAATAACCGATTCTATTACATTTTTTTACACATAATTTTTCTTAAAGATTAATATAGTAAAATAAAGCTAAATTATTAATAACCGATTCTATTACATTTTTTTACGCAGAATTTTTCTTAAAGATTAATAGTAAAATAAGGCTAAATTATTAATAACCAATTCTATTCTATTTTTTACGCAAAATCTCCCGTAAAAGATTAACAATAAAATATCTTAATGATTATTTTCCTTATACTGCTTATTGATTCTTTTCCATTTTTCAGAGTGTAGAAAACATTCACATGGCTAATATTTCCTTCCATTATTTTTCATATTTCCATATTATTATTAATTTTCTTCCCAATATTATTATTAATTGTTTGGGCGTACGGCTTCCTTCCATTCTTTTTCATTTTTTTCATATTATTATTAATTGTTTAGGCGGGAACTTGTAAAGGAGGATTTGTGTTTATTAATTAATATAGAATATAAATATAGATTAATATAGAATATAGATTACCAATTAAAATTAGTTTTATTTTTAATATTATATTTGAACAATAATATTACCAATTATTATTATCATTATCATTATTATTATTATTACTACAGAGTAATTATGGCGATCCCATAATTACGCCAAAAAATAAATACATTTTTGACCTATACAATGAGGAATTGAGCATGGACTTCATAACTGTCAAAACCGGCACCATGAGAATAAAACAACTTAACAAATCAGAACTTCAGAAGTCTGATTACATTAATAATCAACGCAAAGAACTAAGAAGAATATAATAATAGTCAATTGATGTATTAAAGGCGATTACTGCTATATATTGTCGTGTATATTACAACAGAAATGCTTAACCACTCCCGATTCTCCAATCACCCATGAGTCACACATTTTATTGTGTGGCACTTTAAATTCTTGACTAATGACATTATAGCAAAAAAAAAAACGAAGAGAGAGAGATTAGAGGAGTCAGCACTCAGCATCCCTTTAAACGGACATGAGTAGGCACCACTCAAAGCAAATTTCACATGAGGCTGCTTTCATCAATGAAAATTAAACTTCAATAGAAGCAAAAAATCAATATATGAAATGGACTTGGAGTAACCGTAGAAATATTCAGAATAAATCATAATCTAGGCATATGATATGAATAGCTTTTTGCTGAAAAAAATATTAAATTTGGACAACACAAGCATGGAAAACATATTGTATCTAATCCAATCAAACTACTTGGATGCTAAACCTACTGTTAATTTCGAAACGCGGCTGAACTGAATGATCAAGGCTGAAGACCTAGTGGGAAAAAGGGATGCAATATAAAATGAAGACTTATAATTTTTGTAGTCATCAACTCATTGTATTTATAGGTGAAAAATATGAGAATTATAAATTTGTAAAAATTTTCAAAAAGAAAGTGTATTTATTTATTTAAGGTATTGCCCTAATCAATTCATTATATTGATATTCCTAATCAATTCATTATATTAATATTCCTAATTAATCTTATTCCTAATTAATTCATAATATTGATATTACTAAATTTCCATTTTTCATTTTCTTACCAAATAAGCTTTATTAAGTATTTGACCAATAAAATATAAAATATTTAATTAATTTGACTACAAAAGTTTGGGCGGGAAAATGAAATAGGAGGATTTTACTTTTATATATATATAGATATATATAGAATATAGATTTTAGTTATTTATATTTTGATCATGATATATGTGTGTGTAACAATTTTGTTTGATAAAAAATTACCGTACAATGTTTGTAAAGTAATGTACAATTGTATTATTACATAATATATATATATATATATATATATATATATATATATATATATATATATATAATTAAGTTCCAGTGACTTAATTACTATCCTCAAATAGTCGAATAACATATTTGTACATTTTTCTATTTAAAATTTATATTTATTAACAATTCTATTATTATCTCCTACTTTTGAAATATCATATATATTTGTGAGTAATAGCTATACAAATAAATGTGTGTGTGTTTGTGAGAGTCAATAGTTATGCTGTGCAACTGAATACACCATGCGCATGGTGCATACGATGCAAAATAACGTCGTTTTGACTAAAAACGCGCATTCCACTTTTAAAAAAAAAAAATCAAGTTCGATTATCGGCAATAGCATTATTATGGATATATAGTTATGAATTTCTGGATGTTTAGTTCATTCATTGTAGATATTTACTTCATTCATTCACTGTGAATATATAGTTATGAATTTCTGGATATGTAGTTATGAATTTGTGGATATATAGTTATGAATTTATGGATATTTAGTTCATTCATTGTGGATATTTAGTTCAATCATTGTAGATATTTACTTCATTCATTCACTGTGGATATTTAGTTCATTCATTGTGGATTTTTACTTCATTCATTCATTGTGGATATATAGTTATGAATTTGTGGATATATGGTTATGAATTTATGGATATATAGTTATGAATTTATGGATATATAAAAATGCTATTGCCGGGAATCGAACCTGATTTCTTCTTTAAGTGGGACGCGCGTTTTTTAACCAAAACGACGGCGTTTTGCATCGAATGCACCATGCGCATGGTGCATTCGGTTGCACAGCATAATTTGCGCGTGAGAGTGGGGTGGGGTGGGGTGGGTGTGTATGTATGTATGTATGTGTATGTTCCATTTTTTATCTCTACATCTACATCTACATCTACATCTATCTACATCTACAATTCTAATAAGAGCCAATAATGTTAGGCCCTTAACTGGAACAAAAAAATGTCGGGTGCTATTGTTTCTTAAAATGAATGGTTCATATTATTTTGATTTTAGTATTCTTTTTTAATGATTTTCCTTATTTACCCTCTATTATATTATTTTATTCCCTTAAATAACCTAAATTCCGTTAGTATAAACTTTAGTAACGGAATATTCCGTTAACTATTTGTTATTTTTAACTTATTAATTTATATAAGAAATGTCTTAGGTTCGAACATCATCCCAATTAGAGTTAGCATAATTGTTAAACATATACTACGAATATTTTAAAATGTATTAAAATACTAGTTTTTTTTACGCGCTTTGCGTGAATGGGTTAATGCCCAATAAGTACTTCAAAGTATATCAACGCAATATTATATAGGAGATGTTTAGTAAATAAATGTTGAATTTGTTTATTTAAATCGGTAATTTAAAGTATATATATACAAGATAATATACGAGAGATTGATTGTAATTCTCACTAAAATAAATGTTTGCAACTTTGTAATAACGCTAGTCTAAATACTTAGTCTAAAAGCGATAGTCTAAATAAATACTACTTTTGATTTAACTTTCTCTAATTGAACAAGTTTACACATCAGAATTTTATCAATGCATGAAAATTTATAAAGAAATTTGTAAGTTAATTTTTACTATATCATTATAACAATATCTATTGTAACTATATATTTTGAATTTACCAGGACTATGTGGTCTAATGGTATCTGGGTTGGACTTCCATTTGGAAGGTTGTAAGTTCGAGCCTCATACTACAATCTAATAGAACAGTAGCATTCAATTGCAAACTCTCAAAACATTTTGTCTCAACAACGAATGTAAATTAAAAAAAAAATCAATGATTTCATTATTGTTGATGAAAAGTATGTATGCTACTTTATTACTCTTATTAAATTAAATAAATTAGTAGCTACAACAAAAAATAATACATATGCATTTAATTAATTTAGAACTAGATGTCTATAATGTCTTTATTTTAAAAAATTATTTATTATAAACAAAAAATAAAAAAGAGATATAATTTCATTAGTTATACTATCTTTATTTTCTACAATTCAAAGATTCAATACCTTCAAATTTATTTAATTTATTATATTCACTACATTGTCCATTGTCTTCTTTTTACATTATTATCTTGTAATTAAATATCAAAGTTATAATACAAAATATGTTATATATATTTGTTTACCAAGTATTTTATACAAATATAATAAATATTAAGGTGAAGTGTCAAATAGCACCATGAACCAATAGCGAAATGTCATGCCGCACCCTGACCTTTCATAAGTGCTGATTCAATGCACAAACTAATTTTTTTTTCCATCTAGAATTTTTCATAAGTTACCCGGTAAACCTGATGACATGGAACCAGTAATATATGAAATAAGAGATAGAGTCAAAAAAAAAAAAAAAAAAAAAAAAAAAAAAAAAAAACCTAACTGACAGCACCACCGTGACCTTCGCCTCTCTCATCACTTTTGCTCTCTTTCTCTCTCCTGTGTTCCCTTTCGACGAAGCAAGCAGGCATCGATGATGGCCAACTCCCCTCACTTCTCGTGCTTTTCTCTTCATCTTCGCCTCCTCTTCCTCGTTAATGGCAGCACGGTGCTATCATCAAGCAGATCCAGCGACTTCTTGCCTCCTCTAGTCTAGCGTGAACAGATCCGGCAGTAGCAGTGGACGGCGGTGGTTGGCGGCGTCTAGAAGTAGCGACGGGACGAGCTCCGTCCTTTCCCTTCTCATCTCATTTGAAGCGGTTGTCTCCAGAGTCATCTGGTTTAGGCGAAGAAAAGGATCGCCATTGGGAGTTGAAGAGGCAAAGTTATTCCAGAGTCATCCGTTCTTGTCCAAGATTGAAAAGTCCATGGTGACTATTCCTATACTGGAGCAGAAGTTGGTGAGGATCCAAGCGAATATTATCTCGAAATGTTTGCTTGAAATTGTTCAGAAAAACAATGATAAGTTGTCTGCCAACATTGCCGATTTGAACATACAGCCCCAGAATCTAAGCACGGTGGCTGAAGCCTTGACGGCGTTCATGCAGATTATCAGCTCTAGGAAGGAATCGGTGATGAAAATTTTTGTTAGAGGTGAGTTTGATGAGTACCCTGATGAGAAAGAAATGCATTGCACAGCACGATTGGTGGAAATGCTAAATGAGTATGCAGATGATCGAGTTGCGGGAAACTGGTTTGAGTTTTGATTGCAGGAATTTCTTAATGGAAGAGATTTTGGCCTTGGAGGAGGCAAAACATTTTGTGGCCAAATTGTAGGACTATATTGAGAAAACAGTGGTTACAGTTTTGATGCAACATGATGATATTTACCCACAACTTCAGTATTCCATGCGAAGAGCTTCACAGAATTTGATTGCAAAGATGAAACAAAAGTCTATTGATTGGATGATGGAAATAATCGGAATGGAAATGATGGCGGATTACTCTTGTAATCTAGAATACTAAGCAACCTGAAATGGACTGATGGAGAAGCAGAGTTGATGATGGTGAGAAGCAGCTGGACGGGTTGGAGAAGAAGATGGGCGATGAGAAGACTGTGTTGACTATGTTGATGGAAAAAAAAAATCCATGTCAGCAAATTATCACCTGCAACCTATAGGTAACTTATGAAAAGTTCTAGATGAAAAAAAAAAATTAGTTTGTGCATCGAATCAACACTTATGAAAAGTCAGGGTGCAGCATGACATTTCGCTATTGGTTCATGGTGTTATTTGACACTTCACCCAAAAAATTAATATTTTGTTCAATAATTTCACATGATAACCTACGACACCACATTTCACAATGTATTAAACATGTAGGGGGGAAACTACCACTACCAAATATCAATAGGTGTTTGTAAGATAAAGAGTTAATAGCACAACTAAGATCCCATATATACACAACAATGCAAATCTAAAGCTTCATCACACCATAATCTCATTGCACGATGAATCCATCTATGTTACCCCCAGTAATCAAATTGCACATGACACGCTACCAATATTAAAAGAAACAAAAAAGAGGACATGTACTGAAGATGAAGACAATGACAATGCTACCCAAAAGAGAATTGAGAAGAATTAGATAAATTTAAACCAAAAGTAGTATTTATTTAGACTATCGTTTTTAGACAAAGTATGTATACTAGTGTTATTACAAAGTTGCAAACATTTATTTTAATGACAATATAATTAATCTCTCATATATTATATTCATTTATATACTTTAAATTACCGATTTAAATAAACAAATTCAATGTTTATTTACCTATGTATGAATATCTCCGATATAATATTGCATTGATATACTTTGAAATACTTGTTTAAAAATAATCATTGGGCATTATTTCATTCGCGCAAAGCGGGTACAGGAACTAGTTACTTTATATGTCTCATTTTATCTGTCATACTTACTATTTATTAGTCAAACTAATTATTTCTTCCTTGTTTATTTTCTTTATGATTTTTTACTTATTTTTAATTTAATTTTTTGTGTTTAATAGTATTTGTAGTGTAATTTCTAAATATATAAATTTTGTATATTAATACTAAACTTAATATTATGAAAATAAATTAAAAATAACTTTAGTCAAGTCTCGTTAGTCGAACCAGACACATAAAATGAGACGGATGAAATATTTTATTATCCATTCAACATCTAACAATTGTAGTTTTTAGATGATATATTTTTTGTTTTTTATGTGAAGAGAGATAGTGAGTTTGACTTAAAAAATAAAAAAAAAAAGCAGCAGAAAAAAAAAAAAAACACAAAAACTTATCATTAATTATTGGGTGAGTTAATACCTTTTTTTTTTTTTCTTAAATAATGATCAAATAGATCATCCAAGTATATATTAAAGTGTAATTAATTCACCGAACTTAAAAAAAAAAAAAAAATCTTCCATTAAACCTTTAAACTTGTTAAAATAGTACAATTAACTTATTTGACATATAATAGTATGTTAAGATTTTATATAAGATAAGATGCCACATCAATTAATATTTTAAAGTAAATTAATTATATTATAAAAAAAATTTTAAAAAATAAAAACAACGCCAGGGGCAAGCTTGCCTAGCCTACCGCAATGGCTTCTCCATGAACGGATAAACTTCGTTCATGGACTATAAGGCACCAAGCTTCTCCGTCTGAATTTGAAATTTGGAAGCTCAACGGAGAAGCCATGACTTCTCTTCTCTGTTTAAATATAACAGACAAATTCGACTACTTTCCGTTATCGGTGACTACGAACAGGGAATCTGGCGGCATCGAAGACGAATTCGGCACTTTTCGTTTAAGTTTTTTTTTTTTTTTTTTTAAAAAATTATTTAAATGAAATGTCATGTAAGCAAAAGTAATTGGTTACTTTTTGGTAACTTGTTAAAAAATAGTAATTGCACATTTTTAACAATTTTTAAAGTTTAGTTAAAAAAAAATTAGTTTAAGAGGTTAATGATTTATAGTTGAATGGTGTATTTGACTATTTTTTTTTTTTTGCTAGCTAGGGTTCATTGTTCAACACTTCAATTTTAAACCGCCGGTCCGCTGCTGCCCCAATCGGCAATCGTCCACGACTGCCACGCCGAAGCTGACTGCGCCGGACGCCGGTCACTCGGTGCCCCACTGCCAGGACTTGAACTGGCGATTTTGCTTCCTCCACTCATCTTCAGCTCCCTACATAGCCGTTAACATCTTTTATTCCGGATTCTAACCAAAAGGTCTCCACATCAATGCGCCTACGGTGGATCTGAAAAGAACAGCCTTCGTATGTGTAAGACCGGTGAGTTGTATGTCTATTTTTAAAGAAAATGACTGTGTTATCACTTGTATATACATTATAATGTTTAGGGTTTATTAGCTGTAATACCATATTCTGATATAACCTGCACATGAATCTGTATAACTACTGTCTTTTTTGTAGAATTTTTAAATAAAAATTAATTTTACAGCCTTAGATGCTTCTTATTACAGGCTGAAAACTTGACTTTGTCATTGTTTGGCTATTATCTTCGTGCAACCCACCACAGCACCGCTCTCCGGCTACAAGTCCTCTCGTACTCATCACTTACTAGCCATGCTCTTTAATTATGCTAATAATAGTTTCGCCTCTGCTGGCAGTAGAATTCCTACAGCCCCTCAATCATCATGGTCTGGTCCTCCTGGTGTTGATATTGGACCGGCTGTTGCTGACCCATTTCTTTCCGGGTTGAAGCGTCCCTCGTCTGAAGGTTAGGTTCTTTCTCCCTTTCCCTTCGTTGTGTTCATTTCTTAGGCTCTCTAGTTGTGCTTTGTCATGTGATGAAATGACCTATCTAATTATGAACAAGTGGTAGTGCATTCTAGAGACTGGTTCTTAGGGAGATAATTACTTTCTGAGGCAATGTGACTTTCCATTTTCTGTTCAGTTATTCTTGCTGTAATATTTAAAATTCTTGGAACTTGTCATTATCCGCAATTATGACGATTTTGTGGTTCAAGGTGCATTGCTGTTGGGTTGTCTAAGCCTTTATTAATTTCCTTGTAATTGGAATCTGTCTAGTTGCATGTAGTAGTCTATAAACTGCCTAACGTTAGTCTTCTTTTAGCAAGCTGATTGCACTCCAGCTAGAATGTGCTAGCACATTAACTTCCTACACAATGTACATTTAGTAAATGAATGTGGAGCCAATATAGGCATAATTTTGCTGTTCCTTTTCCTTTTCCCCTCTTTATTCTTTCTTTCTTTATAAAAGGAATAAGAGATGCCAAATTATTCAGTTTTGGGAGGAAAGCAGAGGTTTGGGATAATTCACCTGGAAGAGAAGATTTCAAAAAAATCATTTCCTTTTTATTTGAGTAGTGATCCCAGGTCATACCACCAGCAGCCTAAATGGAAATATCTTCATAACAAACCTTTTATTGGTTAAAGGAGACTAATATTAGTTAATGTAATTTTCTGTCAGATGCCTAAATCATTTGCTGATTTTCTTTAGCATGAATGACTAGCCAATGTCAAATTGTCAATTGCATTATGATTCCAACTGTCAACAACTCAACATAACATAATAAAGTGGAATAGGCTATAGCTTTTAGCATTTCATTATTATGAATATTTCAAACTCATTGGGTACAGTCACTTCTTAGATCCATGAAATCTTCTGTTGGTTGTTTGGTGAGCATCTTGTTTGGATACTGATTTTAAACCATTAATTTAAGACTGCCCTTTTCTTTTCAACACTTTTTTTTTTTTTTTTAACCACAACCAATTAAGATACTCTGTAGTGTAAGTTCCTAGTCATCTTGCTATATACAGTCAAATGCCACCTCTTTTATATCTGCTTATATATATATATATATATATATATATATATATATATATATATATATATATATATATATATATATATATATATATATATATATATATATAATATTGTAAGAAGATAGGGGCTAAAACTTCTTATCTTTGTCTTGTAAATATAGTAATTCTTTCATACAAACATATATGTATGTATTTATGTATATATTAAAAAAACTAAACCGCCTTGTGCTCAAAGTATCTATCAAACTTCATATACAGTTTTCTATGTTTGAAAAATATTTGCAGTTTCCATTGTTACCTATATAAACATATGATGTATTAAGGTATAGTACTCATTTCAGTTATTTGAGTTCATTATAGCTTGTCTTGCTACTCCTTATGTATATGTAAGGTCATATGTCTAATAACATACACATTTTATGTGGTTTGTTGTTTATATGTTTATATTATATGTCATAGCCCTATATCATCAGACAGTTTTGGGTGGTCATAGTACAGTTGGGCAAACTGAATCTTGGTTTTCAAGCAATCCTTTAGCCAAGCGTCCTAGATTTGAGACTGCATGCAATTTGCCCATCTATCCCCAGAGGCCTGGAGAGAAGGACTGTGCCCATTACATGCTCACAAGAATCTGTAAGTTTGGAGATAGCTGCAAGTTTGACCATCCTATTTGGGTTCCAGAGGGTGGAATCCCAGATTGGAAAGAGGTGATCATTTTTGCTATTAGCATTCTATGAAAACATATAATGTTATCAAAGCATTTGTGACACGTTGCCTCAATTTTTTCTTCTATTTCTACGGGTATCTATTTATTAAATTTTAATATTCTTTTACACCCTGTACATGCTATAATATTGCTAACTACCTAATACCTATATGCATTAAATTGATCTTTTTAAATCATCCAAAATATTTTACCTTATAAATAATTTTCTAAAGTCAAAGGCAGAAAATACTATGCTATAAATAATCAATGTAAATCCTTGCTCCTCCGATGTATCCCTACCCTAAGAGCAAAAAAGGGAACATCCTAAGAAAGAAACCAAAATAGTATGCAAGTTTAGTCAATAGGGAATTACAAGAAGTTGGGTTTACCTGGAAAAATGGAATTGGGATCAAAACCATCATATACATTATGTTCCACCTTTACTTGGGCATTTACTTCGGGTAATTCAACCGCAGAACATGGTAAATTAATGGCAGTCTCTACTTAAGTTAAAATTATAATTTTTAAGATAATGTATTAATAGGTAAAGTAGCAACATTTAATGAAATAGGAAAACTCCTTTCATTAGACTGCCTTCTTTAGCAAATTGGATATCTTAGTTGCTTTCACTGGACTGGTAAAAGGTAAAAGGTGTTGATTTGGCATGGTTATGGTCTTGAACTTTATTGCTTGAGCATCAGTGTGCTGGAAAAACAATATACTAAAGCAAACTTAGATCTTAGTTCATCACCAAGAAGTCCCATTATCTTCCAAAGATGTGTTAAACAGATTAATCTCTCCTTCGCCACAAACGTGTACTTTATTTTGGGATGACTGTAATTGAATAAAAGTTGGGCACTTTGTTTAAAAGTAAAAGTTATTTTTTTCCTCCTAACAAGAAAATTATCTTACAATTTTGTCAATTTGGAAGTTGCAATCATTATTGCGTGGACCATGGTCCACACAGCTGTGTGCCGACCACGATCCAAAAACACATAATAATAATGGGCAAGGTCGGGGGTGGTGGAGGCCTGTGATTCTTATGTAACATGAAGTAAAAACTAAGAAAACTAAGAAAAATTAGTGGTCTATTTGAGCTGTCTGCAAATAGAAAAATTAGTGGTCTACTTTGGGGACTCTTGGACCGTCCTCCAAAGGTAAAGGACGTCGGAACAGGCAGTGGCAGAGAAGAGTGAAAGCAAAAGGTAATACACAATTTTATTACGTGCATGCAAAAGGACGTAATTTATACACATTTCACTCTTACCGTCTGCAAAAGGTAAGAGCGTTCCTCCAGATCCTGCAGCAAAGGATGGATTAATGTGTTATGAGTATGGAATTCACAATTTTATTAATGAGAACAAGTCCAGCCGGAACGCACAAATGAGGGAAAGCTAAAAGAAAGTCCTAATTTATGTTTTATTGCATAAAACGGACTTTCTTCTTTCTCCACTCTTTGGAATCTACACAATAACACAATATTGTCTCTCTTCTCTCATTTGCACATTAAAGTCACCTGCCCTAATTAACCCCAATATAATTAATGACGACCTGATAAATTTTAAATAACTCTTAACATTATATAATATATCTAAAAGCATAATAAGTCTCAATCTAGGTTATATCCTTGATTTATGTCCATTTTTTATGTTTTTTATACATTATACTATAAGAGTTGTACTATACAATTTTTTGGACAAATCCCTACCATTATAACTTCTGCTATCTTTTCCATTATTATTACCAGTGCTCAAATAGACCACTAATTTTTCTTAGTTTTCTTAGTTTTTACTTTATGTTACATAAGAATCACAGCCTTCCTAGCCGACCCTTCTTTCTTCTTGGCCGACTAACCGTTCTTTTTTCTTTTTCGTTCTAAACTTCTGATTTCATTATCTTTCTTTAGTGGCTCACTGGCTTGTTATACTTCACTACTTCACTTTGTTTAGGCTGTTTACTTTGTTTATGAAAGGTTATGGCTGATATTCCTGATAATGAAAATAATTATGATCCATCAAAGGATCATAGAAAGAAAGCTAAATCCAAAGACCTAGGGGTGGGGGGGAGTATGGATTTTGGCTTGATTTAAGCAAAAAAGATGTGAATGCTAATTATGAACTGATATGTGATATTTTAATATATATATATATATATATATATATATATATATATATATATATATATATATATATATATATATATATAGGGGCAGTATCAAAAAATGAGAACACGGTCCTCGTGTAAAAATTGAGGATTGATCTCAACCGTCTATTAGGGTTCATAAATGGTTGAGGGTTTTAGTAACAAAAAGAGGTCAATTTTATAATTATTGAAAATTGTTAAGAGTAGGGTTCATTTTTATAATTATTGAAAATGTAAAAGTTTAATAATAGTAAGATTTATATATATATATATATATATATATATATATATATATATATATATATATATATATTAGTAATAATCTAATGAGACCACATCTTAAATGCACACAATTTACTACATGAATGCACACAGGCTAGATTGTGTGCATTTTGCCCACAATTTAGAGAGCATTTTTTACATCAAATTGATGTAATGGTCAATATATGTAATAGCTGAGGAGATAAAAATAATTTGTATTGAGTAATGAGTTGACCCTAGCAACTGGAGTGAATGTTTCCTAATAATCTAACCCTAGCCCTTTGGCCATGAGTATGCATTGTGTAGCTCAATACTTCCATCTACCTTGCATTTCAGAGTAAGGATCTGCTTGCACCTTACTTCTGTTCTTACTTTTAGTAAGTCAACAATATCTTGCATTATATTTTCTTCAAGAGAATTCATCTTGTGTGAGTGCTTCATCCCAATGTAAATCACCTTGTGCTTAGAGATACCAGTTTTTTTGATGTGAAAGGTATATTGCAATGAGATGATTATTGCATGATCTTACTCCCTTTTATTTTTATTTTTATAGGAAGATCTACAGCAGAGATCAAATTTAGAGGTTTAAATGTTTAATTGAAGATGTAGAATCAAGTCAAGTTTAGAATTAACCTGAGTTTCTTGAAGACCTTCCCTTAGATTCTGATACTTGCTAATTGTTGCCTTGTTGGAGGGGTAGATGGATCAATACGTTTCTTCTGAGGCGTTTTTCTAATAGACTAGTATGTACATGAGAATTTCAAGTTTCTTTTGTAGTAAATCTGCCCTTGTCTTAGATTTAATGATGTTCTACCTAGCCCTGTTGTCCAGTTATCATTTTATTAATCAATTCCCAAGTCTAGTTTATCAAAGTAATTAGGAGATGAGATCAATAAAGGAAGTGGTGTAGACAGATGCCAACAAATTTCTTCCCCACGATTCTCCCTTGAAGATGATTCTTGGTGAAAAAAAGCATGTGCTTACTTGAAAGATACATCTATTTTATTTTAGTTTTTTTTCTGAATTTCTTTTTTGACACTTGTATCTCCTTATATGAAAGGGGTATAAGTGCAAGTGGGGGAGTAGTTGTGGATGTTGAGGGGTGTGTAGGTGGGATTTCACAGAGAACTGTTCTGAAATCTATGTCTCACATTCCTGTCAGAGTTTCAGTTATCACTTCCCCTCTTTCATTTAAAATTCGTATTAGAAGACAATCTTTTAAATGATTGTTTTATGATGTTTATGTGTATGTTTTGAAGATTTTTGCTTGTCTACTAATTTATTCTTTTATTTCAATCATACCTTTCTCTTTGTCAAGTGCAGGTAGCCATTACAAGTGAATCTCTTCCAGAGAGACCAGGAGAGCCAGATTGTCCGGTAAGCAAACAACCTTAAAGGATGATTGTACTTGTGATTTTTTTTTTGACAATTCAAATAACTATATGCCTTTTTGTACCTAATTGCCTTGTACATTGTTTCAGTATTATCTAAAGACTCAAAAGTGCAAGTATGGCATTAGGTGCAAATTTAACCACCCAAAAGATAAGGTAATTACTTTGATTGGGTTATATGGATAGTTTTTTTGTTTCCATCAATTATGGTGACTAGATTTATTTCAATAACTGATTATTTGTTGAGTGACTCTTGCTTTAGGATGCCTTTGAAAATACTGATGTTCTTGTCTTACCTGAAAGGCCTTCGGAACCTCTATGTGCGGTATGATATTGCTTATTCAAGATTAATTGTTTAATATAATTATATGAAGAATATGTTATATATGTACACACAAGCTACATATGTTATAACTGGTTCATCATTAGTTCGTTTTGGTATGTATTTATCAGTTTTACATGAAGACGGGAAAATGTAAATTTGGTGCTACCTGCAAATTTCACCATCCAAAAGATATACAAATACAGGCTTCTGCACAAGAAAATGGCAGCACATCACTGACTGGATTAGTTGATAATGGTGAAATGATTGGTGATGTGAAGCAAACTGTCAGCCCAGCTATGCTGCATAATTCCAAGGGTCTCCCTATCAGACTGGTAATACATAGGTTTTCTCCTTCACTTTCTCCCAACCCCCTTCCCCCATCCCTTTCACTCTTCTGTCTTCTAGTTATTTATATGTAGTGACTAGTGGTGGACTACTGGACTCCATATTCATACTTTAAAAACTAGTTTGGCTTTTACTACACTAAACTTCTTGGTTAGTAACACTTTACCTCCATATATATAACACTTTAGCCCTCTAACATTAATATAATTATTGAATGTATAATTGTTCCTGTTATGCCTTGTACTTGGTTTTGGTTGTACCTAATTCTTTTTTTGTTTCAATCACAAGTTACAAAGGTATTTATTGTTGTGCGCATGGTGTTAGTTTAGAAAATTGGCATTGCCATGATTCCAGATAAACCCTAAAGCACAAAGTAGTCATTCAATAATTAATCTATGCTTTTCAATAATTAATCTATGCTAAGTGTATATTGTTTGGGTTTATATTGGAAAAGTTCAGCCTTTAACATTGCAAAGTGTAATTTCCCTTGATCATAATTTGGCTCATCCAAAATTTGTTGAAGATTTATCTAGATCTATATGTTGATGTAGTACTAGAACATTAACATCTTTATATCCTATGTCAGGAGTTCTCTTTTATTCAACTTCCAATTAATAGATTTTTTTCCTGAGTTTCTATAGTTCAAAACGCAGATTTATTATTTTTCTAATATACATCAGAATGTACAACTTTGTCCTGTTTATTTATTTCTTTTGTATACATACAACAGGGTGAAGTTGATTGCCCTTTCTACTTAAAAACTGGAAGGTAGGTCCATTTGTTTGTGGTCAAGTGTGAATCTTTTCTTTTTGTTCTTTCCAGTTCTTCATCTTTTGGGATTACATACTAAATGTGATTATACACTTTTTTTTTTTTTTTTTTTTTTTTTTTTTTTTTTTTTTTTTTTTTTTTTTTTTTTTTTTTTTGCATGAAACAGCTGCAAGTATGGAGCCACTTGCCGCTACAATCATCCAGACAGATATAGTGAGTTGATCTTTTTGAATTTGCATGTGTTTTCAAGAGTGCATGACTTTTTGAGGTGCTTTTATTATATATTCTTTTCACCCTTCAATTTTATATTCTTTCTTCATTATTGCTTCTTTTTTATATTATTATCCCATTGCTAGTTTGTTTTATACTATTGCAATTTTTGTTTTAAATTGAAGAAGTTTGAAGGGTTTTCAAATTTCAACACTCAATTTCTTATTCCTTTTATTTATTTATTTATTTATTATTATTCTGTTTTAGTTTCCTGTGTGTAAACTCTTAAACTTGTCTCCAAATTGCCTGAATTTCAACCTTTTGTTTATCACCCATGTTCTCCATCATTGGTTTACATCTTTTTTTTTTTCTCTTACAAAGAGAGAATGCTGAAGACTCAACTTCACAAGACTGAAGGAATGAAGCAATAGATGCATTCTATCCTGAAGATAGATTATCCTTATATTATCATATGGTTAATAATTTAGGGCTGTGTAACTCCCAAGTCCCAACACACTTGGAATCTGAAATAATGAATTATGATTCTCTGGGAAGCTACATTAGTCTAGTTTCCAATGTGGCCAACCATGCAAGAATCAGAGATTTCTGAATAAAGTTATGATGAAAATACTAAACACTGCCAAGAGAAGGTGGAAATCCTTTGGTCTTTTTGATTTGTCACATCACTTGCACTCTTGTGTTGCTCAAGTGCTCAACTGATATGATCACGAGTTATACTACTCCTGGTTATGGGCCTATGAGAGACTGAATTTGAACGAATGGTTCTATTCTTCCGAATTGTGAATGAGGGGAAGCAGAACGTGAGACGAGAGAGAGTTGGTAAAAGAGATTATATTTCAATTCCAATTTACCTCTCACTGCAAAGCATGCTGCTACTTAAAGGTTTACAAAAGAGCTAAAATAGGAAATAACAATATTATGCTAGGAATAGAATGAATCCTAAATATCTTATTTGCTGAAAGTAAGAAATCTCAATCTTGGTAATTGATCTTCTGTATCATATGTTGATCTTATGCTTCCTTCGTACTATTTTCCCATGAATGCATCATCAACTCATGAAACCCCCACCACACACACAGAATCCTTTAGCACACACCATTTCTCTAAGTTTGTCCCCATTGCTATTAAGATGTTTATGTTCTAAAATAATGTTTACTTTTCTAACTTGAACACCCTAACTTTTTATTTTTACCAATTCACCCTTTGTTCCTTTTAACTTTTCTAGTTGGGTCCCAATCACATCTTTTTACAAGGGCAAATTTGGGAAGGATATCACATCTACAAAATGGGATGGAAGTAGTAAAAGACATGTTCACGAAAGCAAAAAATATGTACAAAATAAATTTCATCATGAACTAATTTATTTCCTTTCTTGAGTTTCACCAGATGACTTGGTGACTAAATTGTACTTCTTCTTCTCACCTTTCATAAAAAATAAGAATGTCAATTAATAAGGAGAAATGAGATAGAACCCAAAGAATTTTACTTTTTTTCTTTCTTTATAGTTTATGGCTGATTTACTTATTTGTTTGTTTGTTTATTTATTCTTTACAGCAATTAATCCACCTACTGCTGCTATAGGACATGCATTTGTAACATCTCCTGCAGCCCATCTTAATGTTGGGGTTGTTAATCCAACTGCCTCACTTTTTCAAACATTTGATGCTAGAATGGCACAAACAATGGTAAACTTGCATCCTTTATTCCTTGGCTATGCAAGAAATTTCTTGACAGATATAGTATGCTGGTGTGAAAATATGGTTTTAATTTGTGCACTTGCATTTGATGATGGCTTTTTGGTTTGTGTAGATCTTCGATACTGTAGAGTGATTTTTATTTTTCATATGGAGTACTTGATGAATTATGGTAGTTCTAGGATGGTTGTTCCACAAAGAGCATGAAACTTAGCTGGAGTCCATGGCTGTGATCTTGATCAGAGCTGTAACCAATTAATTGACCCTTTGAGCCTCACTGAATAAGTAACTATCTGCTAGCCTTACTGAAGTTTTACTCTTGTTCTCAATAGGTCTAAAGAATGATGTGTTTGTAGAACTGTAGGAGCTGAAACCATTAATTATCTTCCCACCAAACCCTTGTAAAACACACAATTATATGAGAAACATTTATCATTGGAATTATATCTGTTACCTATTGTAATAAGAATAATGAAATATTATCCTTGTTTATTTTGGAGCTTCTGATGAAATTTGGTAGTAATTTTTGTTTGACAGTTGATGCAATTGTTTATTTGTTTACTGCAGTTTGGATTTGCCACAACTATCTACCCACAACGGCCTGGACAGGTTGAATGTGATGTATGTATCTACTGAGCTTTATTATCCAATTTGAGGTTACAGGCACTTGAAAACTAAATTCAGTCTAGATATACCTCATCTTTCTTTTGGAATCCAATTTATGAAGAATAGGTTCTATATTTTCTCTTTTTTGAAAACAAATGGGTTTTATATTTTCAATTTGACAGATTGATGTGGTTTTCCTATTTCCCTTTCTATTCACTTTTTGATGTACTATTCGAAGAATTTAAAAATTGGCTATATTAGCTGGTACTGTCTTTCACCATGTCTTGCTTTTCTGTATCATGACACCTTGCAGTTCTACATGAAAACTGGGGAGTGCAAATTTGGAGAGAGATGCAGGTTTCACCACCCTCTTGATCGTTCATCACCGGTTACATCCTCAATGGAAGGCCAGCAGCAAAATGTTAAGCTCAGTCTTGCAGGGCTACCTAGACGGGAGGTGCGCCAAAGATTTTGCCATTAATTCACAAAACATGGCTGTTTAGCTGCTTCTGCTTTTAGACTTTATGCAAGCATGAATGAAGGATGGAAGTGGATTTGATCTTTGCTATATTACTGTTTATTTCCACAAGTCATGATGTTTCTTCTATGGGGACAACACACCCAAACCATCTTTATTTTGAAAGCTTAAAAAAAAAAAAAAAACATGAGATGGGCTTATGATGTGGCATGCCCTTCTTTGTCTTACAAGTTTTTTGACTTGCATTGTGTTGATGATATTGGCAGGGTGCTATACATTGTCCATATTATATGAAAACTGGAACATGCAAGTATGGAGCAACATGCAAATTTGATCATCCGCCACCAGGGGAGGTAATGGGTTGAAGAGGAAGGATATGCGAAGAAATTAACAACTTTTTGTTCTGTTCAGCAGCAGAGCAGAGGATTTGGTCTGCTACCTCTTCTAAGTTGAAAGAACTAATTGTTTCAGATTTGTTTGATGGGTTATGATATTTTATTCTCAAGTTGGATTGCCCATGTTGTAACTGGTGGAGATTAGTATAGCTTATTATACAGTGGACGGAGCTCTATAATGATTGGCTTGTCTATGTTAGGTTACATTGGTGTGTAAAAATACAAATTATTAGTTATGCTCAAACTACATGTTACGTGATTCTGTCGCTCTAGTGAATTGTAAAATTACTAAAATCAATTATTTTTGCTGCACTCAATTCATTGTGTTTGACGTTAATGACGTGCTTGACATCATAATCGTGTCGTGTGTGCTAATTTCTATTTCAGAAAACTCTTCAACAATTATATTAGTGAAAAAGTAATTATACCTTGAGTTTAAAAAAGTTTCAATTACATAGTTGCTACATCATTGATATATATATATATATATATATATATATATATATATATATATATATATATATATGGAGTTGAGTTCAGGTGCGGTTGTGTCTTCTCATGCGATTAGTGGGCCCAGTTATATCAATATGTACTACGTACCAACAATGTTTGGAAATAACAACAAAAAAATACACAAATTAGGTATGCATCTCAAAAAATATACTATTAGGTATCAATAAAATCTTCACACGTTCGAAAATGGGGAGTTATGGTGTATTTTTTTTGGGTGTGTTGTGCGTTTTTTTGGGTGTATTTTATGCATTTCATCGTTGTGCATTTTTCTAACACTATTGGTGCCTTTTGTTAACACTATTGGTGCATATTTCAAGCGGTTGCACTGACCGCACGGGAAGGCGCAGCCGCATTTGAATAGAAGTCTATATATAACGATAATTTTGTGTAAGTTCAAATTTTTTATTTTGTTTGGTGCATTATTTTTTCTTCGTTGGGTGTATCACTTTCCAAATTAAGGTGCATGAATTTAACTCTTAAAGTGCACAATTTTTTTTCTTGATGAATAACGACTTCTAGATTCTAGGTGCATCATTTTCCAGCTTAAGGAGCATGAACTTAACTCTTAAGGTGCACAACTTTTTTTGACGACTTCCAGACTCTAGATGCATAAGTGTAAAGCTTAAGGTGCATCACTTTCCAACTTAAGGTGTATGAATTTAACTCTTTAGGGGACGTTTGGTTCAGGTTATATAAGATAACAAAAGTTATATTTGCTTGGGAATATGAGATTCCCATGTTTGGTTCAAGTTATGCAATTTCTCCCGAAAATGTAACATAAACATAATGTTTTTAGCTATTGTAAGGGAATGTGAGATACCCTCCCATTTCTTTGTTCAAACTCTTAATTAATTAATTTTAAATCATTTACTTCTATATTTTACCATTGTTTTATTTATTTATTTTAATTTTAAATTTATTAAAATACATAACAATAGGTTAATAATATTCAAGTAAACCAAGTGGCTTGTAGTCCACTGGTATTAGGTTGCTCTCTTAGGTGAGAGGTGTAAGGTTCGAACTTCAATTGAGGTAATAGTGTGTCCATGTAAGGTATCCCCCTTCCTAATAATAATAATAAAAAAAATAATATTCAAGTAAAATAATCTTCATACAATTAAAAAAAAAAAAAAAAAAAAACTCTTTAACCAAACAGATTTATATTACATACCTCAATTTTAAACCAAACATAGGAATCCAACATATCTAGAAATCTAGCATTCCTTGAGGTAAAGCTTAATATAATTTCTTTTAGTTCACCGTTAACTTACCCATTGATTTCAATAAGAAAAGTCTTAGGTTTGAACCACATTCCAATCAAAGTTAGCATAATTAGTACTCTATTTTACTCTTATTAAATTAAAATAATAATTTAGTGCTACAAAAAAATACATATGCATTTCTTTAATTTAGAATTATGTATCTACAATGTCTTTATTCAAAAAAATTATTCATTATCAATAAATTAAATAAGAGAAATATTTTCATTAGTTATATTGTCTTTATTTTTCTCCAATATAAAAATTCTTTACATTCAAATTTATCAATTGATTATATTCGCTACATTGTCCCTACAATGTCTTTATTAAAAAAAATATTCATTATCAATAAATTAATTAATAAAAAAAATTTATTAGTTATATTGTCTTTATTTTTCCCCAATGTAAAAATTCTTTATATTCAAATTCATCAATTGATTATATTCACTACATAAGTCTATTATCTTTTTTGTGCACTATTTTTTAATTAAATATCAAAGTTATAATACAAAATACTGCTATATATTTATTTACCAAGTATTTTATTAATACCATGAAAAAATTAAAAACATATAATTAATAAAGTCAATCATATTAACTACTTGAGGGATTTGTTGATAGAGAGAATTCAAATCACACAACAAATTGAAGTGATAATTACCTCGCAATGTCCTTGTTTGACAATCAGCAGTTAGCGGTTAGCATTAGCGGATTTGACCAGCGAATTATATCAACGGTTGGTAAAAAAATATTTAAAAAAATTAGCTGTTTAGATTAACATGTAAAATGATCTAAGGGTATAATAATAATAATAATAATAATAATAATAATAATAATAATAATAATAATAATAATAATAATAATAATAATAATAATAATAATAATAATAATAATTGTTTTTAAAAAATAAAAAATAAATAAAAAATATAATTAAGCCAATCATATTAACTACTTGGGGGATTTATTGGCAAAAAGAGTATTCAAATCACATAACAAATTGAAGTGGGAAACTACCACGCAATGTCTTTGTTTGACATTCAACCGTTAGCTCTTCAATATTAGTATATATTTAATATTTTATGCCCTAATTTTTATTTGCTCTCCCTTATGCCCCGTATTTACTTTCAACCATACCTATACAATTATCTTATTGACAATTTTAATCAATTTTGACTATATTATCTTGTATTTGTAAACTTAGAATTACCTATTTAAATATGCAAATTCAACATTCAATTATCTATGCATGAACAATTTTAATATAATCTTACACTGATATACTTTAAAGTACTTATTTAAAAAAAAAAAATGGACATTATCCCAATCGTGCAATGCGCGTAAAAAACTAGTACGATAAATAAATAGTGACCTAAATTGGTTACCTTAGAGTTCAATTGAAGGGTGTGATCGAAACTTTTTCCACTTATGGAGCTTAAGTCCACTATTCTATCAACTTAGCAAACTTAGACCATTTTTCAAACATTTATTATATATCCAATTAATTTGGTTTTACAATCATTAATCATTAATTCTTGCCCACAACCTTTCTATTCATCCATATTTGTCATTGTGCTTTTTAGGACAATTTTATTATTATTATTATTATTTTTTATTTTTGTTTTTGTTTTGTTTTTTTTTTTTTTTGTTTTTTTTTAATAGCCAAAAACGAAACTAAATATTATTACTGTGAACTAGGTAAAAAAGAAGGAATACAATTAGGTGGGATGTGATGCCAAGTACGAGATCCAGTCTGAGAGCTAGTTTTCCTAGCTAACATGTGGACTATCTGGTTTAGTGACCTCCTAATGTAAAAACAACACTACTAAATCGAAATGGGACATGAGACTGATACATGAACGAATAATAAACGTGTGCGACTGATTGATGGTTTTACTTCTCAACTCATTGACCTTGCCTATTTGCCTATATGATTCAAGCCGGAGGCTTTAGACTCCACAAAATTTCAGCCATATAAGAGCTTTTTTGCACCCTAACGCTTCAGCCATAGTCGGGGACTGTGGACAGTTTAAGGGACCATTAACGGTTGCGATGAAGGAGCCTCCACTTGAGAGCAGGACAACACCAAATGAGACTTTGTATTCTTGTGGGAAAAGTGTTGCATTCTTGAAGACCATAGGAATTGCAATTCTATGGAGTTAGGTAGGAATGAAATTACAATTCTATTCTACCAAACACTCTTTCAGTGTGTTTGGTTCATGGAATAGGTCGAGAATGGAATACCATTGCCGGAAATAAACTTATTCTATTGTTTATCTTGTCCTTTTATTTCTTGGAATAGCATTCCCAAAAATGAGTTATTCCCTTTACAGGAAGAATAACCCTTCTTAGGATCCCCTGGTATTAGAGCATCATTATTAGTGGATAATATGGAAATATTAAAATAGTGATATGCTATGTGGTTGAGAGAGAATACAAGAGAGAGAAGAGAAGGGGTTATGCTGGAGGGCAGATGGGATCCACGCGTGAGGAAGAAAGAAACCCCATTAACAATAACTTTTTTTAATATAAATCTGTAATCTGTAATAATAATAATAATAATAATAATAATAATAATAATAATAATAATAATAATAATAATAATAATAATAATAATAATTATTATTATTATTATTATTATTATTATTATTATTATTATTTTGTATCTATTTCTTCAAATCCTATTCTATCTATTTCATGTCTATTCTATTCCCCATAAAATAACATTCTTATTCTCTTAAAATTCATTTTATGAACCAAACATGTTAATGAACATAACAAATTCTGTAAAAAGTTTGGAAATTATAGTAGCAGTCGAATGTAAAAACATACTAAAACCACTTATTAACACCCCCACACATTTTGTTTTGTAGTCTGTAGGGTAACTTTTTTGCCAATCTCCTATTTAATTGCCCTAAAATAGAAGAGAAGCTTTACCGGAACTATTTAAATTACAATCTTCTGAATCAGAAATTACAGGCATATCTTTTTTTTTTTTTTTTTTTTTTCTGGTCTTCAATACAAAAAAAAGGGGCAGGTGGTGGAGAGAAACCTCCGAGTAGCAAGTTATCGAACCTTTCTAGCTTTTAACTAAGTATTCACAGCAGTCAGCAAGCAGCATCACACAAGTTGGAAACTTCCTAGGATGAATCCAGTTCCTCCTAATTGCCTCTACATCATCATAAATAGGAATAGGAATAGGAATAGGAATTTAATGGCAAGTTGTTTATGTAAAGCATATATAGTCCTCCTCTACAAAAGAAAGATTGAATGACTAAATTATGACACTGCAGTCATTTGGATGCACAACATCCTTGCTACTTGGAAGAGTCTGTGAAACAATCTCAATGGAACCATTCCCATCTGCATCTGCATCTGCTATTCCATGCACAAGTTCATCATCTTCCTCCTCAGCTGCATGATGAAAACTTGAATCATTAATGTCGTCTCCTTCATTGCATATCTCCACATCATCAACCCCGTGACCACCACCACCCATTTCACCATCATCGCCTTCATTAGCTGTGATATACAAATGAGGGTCATCAACCTCACTGCCTGCAGGGTATAGGTGTGCATGATCAGCTTCGATGACTGTAGCTGAAAAATATGACTGTGGGTTCATTCCATCTGCTGCTGCTGCTGCTGCATAGTATTGCTCTACCTCCTCTCTTCGTTTACGCTTGGACATGCCTTTCCTTCTTATTCTCTCCTTTCCTCTTCCCCGTTTTCCAACTTCATTTGGCGAGTTGGCTACAATTACTAATGAACTTCCAACCTGGTCTCTCAAGCACTCATGAGCAGTATCCCGGATTCTTGTCACAACTTGAATCTGTTGGTCATCCATCCCATGAGTAGAAAGGGTGTCTGCCAGGTGGGCAATATCCCTTAGTGCAGCATTCTGTAATTATATGGAAAAAAGAATGCGTGCTGTGATTTTCTTTTATTTATTTATTTTTACTTCACATAATAAAAATTGAAGATGCAATAGTAGTATAGCATGAAGGTTTACCATTCTTTGAAACTCAGATGAGATGGGTATAGGCCTCCCTACCAACCTGCGTGTAATATTCCAATACCATTGCATATATGCACTTTCCTTTACATATTCCTCTGCCTCCACAACATGGACATGACGATTTGACCATTCATTAAGCTCTGATTCCATCTTTGCTGAGAGGTCTACCCCACCATCCACTCCACGACTCTTCCTTTCCCATCTTTGTACCTCTTGAGGGATTGTCTGGCTCATGCCAAACTGCCTTAGGACACGATCTGGAAGGTGCCTTTCTGCCTTATCAAAGCATATCAACATTGTCTTTGATCTTCCAAGAATGAGAGAATTCAAAATATTTTCTGGTACAACTGTGTGACTTATGTTTGAGTAAGGACACCAGTCAACCTGAATATAAGCATAGACAAGACCATAGTGAATTTTCAGCTCCCAAGGAAGAAAAATGGCAAGACCTTCAATGTACATTTAAGCATACATCAGATGGCTTTAGCAAGTCCAATGATTTCCGATAGAATGCTACATCACGGTTTGATGTTGGGCTGCTTTGTTTTCCTTTCCACCTAAGTACAAATGGAAAACATTCATGGATTGGGTCATGATTAAGCTTTGGCCGACCAACATTCAGGTGATAGTAACTCCAGCACTACAAACCCAGCCAGAAAAAGTTCACATAAATAGGTTAGATCAACTATATACAGCTTTTAACAAGTGATAAGAAGCCTTGAAACTTATCAATGCATTTCCACCAAAAATTAGACAACACAAAAGAAGACCAGAAAGAGAAGTCAGCCTCATATTACCTGTAGTAATGTCAAACAGCCACTAATTGTGCTCTGTGACCTAAGAGAGGCATTCCCAAGCGCTCTGTACAAGAAGGACAATGCTGCTGCACCCCAGGCATACTTTCCAGCCTCATCAAAATTTTCAAACAAGGGAAGGTACATGACAGGTACCTTATTTCCAGTGGTAGTTGAGAAAATTGTACTACCAACAAGATAAAGAAGGTAAGCACGCGTATGGTGCTCAATATCTTCTAGTGATGCATCTGCAGGGCAGAAAGAGAATGTCTCTTTCAACCAACTAAGCTTAACCATGCCGCCACTTGTGTAGCCAGAGTTGGGTGCTTTACCCAAATACTTGATGCACACTGCTTCACACGAAGTATAAGTCACACCTATAACAGGCTCACCATCAACTGGTAGCCCAAGCAAGTAAGCAACATCCTCAAGTGTCACTGTCATCTCCCCAACAGTGAGATGGAATGTGTTTGTTTCTCTCCTCCATCTCTCCACCAGAGCAGATATAAGTGGATTGTCCAAACTAATTGCTGGTATCAATCTTAAGTGGCCAAATCCAGCCTTTTTTACCAATTCTATCTGTTTTTCAGTGAGCATCCACCTGTCCAGCTTTGAAGTGTGTTCATGGCATCTAAGAGCACCACGCTCCTGTCAAAAGGTAGCTTAAATAATTGCATTCACAAGTTCCATAATATTTGCTTATTTATTAATTATTAATTGATCGTAATAAAACAAATACCTGCCCCTCCCAAACTGCACTTGATACATGCTTATCCTGGTCATACAATACTGAATCATTAATTGGTCCAGGATTGTTTACATAATGGTCCATTATTCTTGCAGCTGATTGGGTGTGTTTCAGGCACACAAAAAAATCCCCTGTCAAAGGAGGAATAAGAAGAAAAGAGTTAGCTAAAATGCATAAAGCAATATAAATCATTATCATTATAAGAAATAAATTTAAGCACACTGGTTCGTATCAAAACAACTTTCATCACTAGATATGGGCATATGGTTAAATTCATATTTCAAGCTGTACCAATTTAAGTATACCCACAAGCAATGAACAGACATAACCAAAATATTGAGAAACTAAAGTGAATTGAAAATATTTTTCAATGCAGAGTACCTAGAGTGAGTAAATAAACTTTTTAAATAAAACTAAATACATGGTAGATAATATTGACATCAAACTGTTTACACTTGCAATTCAATTCTCATTCTTTCTTTCCAATCTACAGCTTCCTATTCCAAAACCCTATCATTCTCAAATCAACTTTCTGTTTTGTTATTTTTTCTTCTTCATTTCTAAAGGTGCTTTAGCAGCCAAGGACATCTGACAAGAAAGGCTTAATGCATAATTCAATAGTTTGCTTAATGCACAATTCAATATGCAAAAGAAGACCACCTGAACTAAGTTAAGTTCCAAACCCAAAAAAAAAACAAAAAAACAAAAACAAAAACGGCATGCCATTCCATTTTGGATCAATTGCAATTTAGTATCTTTGAGGTATATCCTCAACTCAAAAGCACTGTTGGCAAGTGGCAACACAATCAGTTCATAGGATAACAAAATATAAGATCAATCTTGATTAAAAAAAAAAATTACTTTTATCAAAAAGATTGTTGAAAAAAAGTTATAATGTGTTTCGGTTGAATAAATAATGGAAGTTCTATTTGAAATTGAAAAATCATTTGAATATGTGACTATTAAAAAAATATACAAAAACTCTTTCCAAACTGTGTTTCCCAATTTTAAATTAAATTTTAATATAATATATTCAATTAGAAACAAGGATTTATAGAACTTCTTAGTGCTAAAATTCAAAAAACGCAACAATTTCATTTTCTCTATTCACCAATCTCTGTCAGCTTTCTTTTCAGTTAAATTCCAAATTAATAAAAAAAAAAATTGAATTATATGTTTGTTTAAAAAGTAAAATTAAATAAACCAAATTATAGCTTTTATAATGGAAAATGAGATACCTGGAATACAGCGCAACCGCCTCCTCCTCTTCCCCAAGCTAGAAGAAAAAAACAAAGCCAAATCTAACCCAACCTCGCTCCCCCAAGCCTTCCGGCGACAACACAGTCCAGAGAATTAAATCCGGCCACTCACTGTACGACTCTTTCCTCGCCAAACCACAAACCTCCGCTCTATACACAGCCACTACGACCTTCTCATCTCCCTCTATTAACAATTAACGAAAAGATTTTTTTTTTTTTTTTAATTTTGAATGAAATAAAAACTCAAAGAAAGCAACAATTTACCGGACCGGAGAATATAGTTGCATCTCCTTCACTCTTGTTGGTGAGCCTAATCAGGAGTGATGGATGAATTAGGGTTTGACCCTTTCGTTCTTTTCACAGCTACGGACGAAGTTGCAATAATACCCCATATGAGAACCAAATCCCACACACTCTGCGGGACTAATAAGTAATTTCCTCATAAATGCAAAAATAAAATAATTAAATAATACAAATCGTGTTTATGTATATGTGTATGATGAACATATATTATGAACATAAATTCTATACATTATGAAGTCAAATTATGCCTAGTTATTCGAGACAGGCTTACGTGTCATAAAATTCAAGCCTATCTCGTCTTTTTGGTTAGACGAGATAAGTTGAGCCCGTTTTGACGATACTTATCTTTATTTCGGAGGACGAAATTGAAAATAAAAAAAAAATGTTGAAATATAAATAAAAATTTTATACGAAAAATTAATTAAATTATAAAATTTAATAACCTTGTAATAAAATATATTAATTTATTATTTTTGCTTGTCTGAGCCTAATCATTAGTTTGGCAACCATTTCGACAACTGTTCTGGTAGACACGCTATACATTCATAATTTCTATACTATAGATTCATAATTTTTATATTGTCAATTCATAATTTTTATACTGTAGATTCATAAAATTTATAAATTATAATGTAGATTCATAATTTCTATATTGCACATTTATAATTTCTGACTGTAGATTCATAATTTCTATACTGCACATTCATAATTTCTATACTGTAGATTCATAATTCCTATACTGTAGATTCATAATTTTTATACTGTAAATTCATAAAATTTATAATGTAGATTCATAATTTCTATACTGCACGTTCATAATTTCTGTACTGTAGATTCATAATTTGATAACTATGTGTTCATAATTTGATAATTATACAGTTTAGAAATTATGAATCTACATTACAGAAATTATGAATCTACAGTACAGAAATTATGAATGTGTAGTATAAAAATTATGAATCTACATTATAAATTTTATGAATCTACAGTTTAGAAATTATAAATCTACAGTATAAAAATTATGAATGTATAATATAAAAATCATGAATGTACAGCGTGTACACCATGCACATGATGAACACAAGTCCATAGCATAATTTGCCTTGAAGAAGGCGATCAACAATCATTCAACAATTGCTTGTCTCAATATCTAGTTGTCGGGAACCCTAATTACTAATTATTACTGGTGGATGACCAATTATTGTATCCAAATTCCAATGTTTAATTGAAACTTTTTTTAGTTCAATAATCTAATTACACTATTTGCTATTAATTTGAGTGCTTATTTAACTATTTTCTCAATTATAATTTTTTTCCCAGCTAAATTACTTATTAATATTTCCTCAACGTAGCATAGTATTACGTAAAAAAATAATTTGATATAATTCACCAATCATGATTTATTATAGATATTGATATGTTAGTAAATTTTAAAGGCTTAATGGTTAAAACAAAATCAAACAATTCATATCTGGTAAAAATTACGGAGTATATTGAAATCTTTATAACATCAAAATTTAATACCAAATCTATAATTTATAACAACTAGTATTTTCACACGTGCGATGCACGGAATGGAATTGTTGTAATATATTAAGAATATTTAAATCAATATATAATTATTTAAGAGTTAATTTTACCAGAGGTCGTTTATCTTTCCTGATAATTCCAAATTTAATCCTAGACTATAGTTATTAATTATTACAATTTATTCTATGTTACAACTCTTACGTTAATATTCTTACTATTATTATTAACACTTAATTACTTTTAGATATTATTATTACCACTTATATTATTATTATTATTATTATTATTATTATTATTATTATTATTATTATTATTAGTTTCTTTTCAAGTACTGTTAGTATATAATGGTCGTGAGGCACAATAATAATATAACCATAATTAAATATTCTTGTATTGTATTCCGAAGTTAATGTCATTTTTGGTCCTAGACTTATTGAGGCATTGACACTTTTCATCCTCCATAATAAAAATTGCCACTTAATAGACACTGTTATTGGTCGTTGGACCGTTTTGATCCTCCGTCAATGAAGCCGTTTGTTGACCGTGAATTAGAAGGGCTTTTATGTCTTTTTATGTCTTATTCTTCTAATCTTGTTTAGACCAGTGCTGCTATGACTCCTGTGAGGCGAGATGGCGAGACTTGGCGGCTAAGTAGTAACCGTCGATAGTGAGTAGCAGCGAGGTTCTTCTCCGGCGAGTTGTGGGTACGGCGGCGAGCATACGAGGCAGTAACTCCTTCCGGCGACGGACCAGTAAGGCAGATCTGGCGGTGCAGCAACAGATCCGGCGAGGTTGGGGCCTTCACCGATGGTTTTTGGTTCCGGCGAAGCAGAGAGGGCAGCAGGTCGGCGAACCCTCCTATGTTAAATAGCAGTTGTAGTTGTAGATGGCGTGATGTATAATTTGCACCTGTAAGTCCTCCCTTCCATATTGACCACAAATATCCTTCCCATCTCTCTCTCTCTCTCTCTCTCTCTCTCTCTCTCTGACCACAACTACTTGGTGCACAACTTCAAAAACTCGGTTATTCTACCTGAAATTCATTGAAGTTTCAAGCTGAATCCGCCGCTCCCCAAAAATCGCATTGTCTGAGGTGTTGGAATGGCCGGTGTTGACTTCCTGGCTGCTGTAGCTTCATTCCCCAACCCGGATGATAAAATTCGGAGCATCAGCTTTGAGGTTCAAGGAGGTGGTAACACTGGCAATGCTTTGATAAAACCCGGATGATAAAATTCGTCTTGGTCTTAATCCAAGGATCATATCTAAGGTTGCTGATGACTCGCATGGCGAAAGAATACTTGATGAGCTTGAAAGGGATGGTGTTGATACATCTTTTATGGTGGTGTCCAAAGGAGGAAACTCACCATTCACATAAGTCATTGTTGACAACCAAAAAAAAAAAAAAAAAAAAAAAAAACTCGCACGTGCATTTTCACTCCAGGATATCCACCCATGATATCTGAGGGTCTACATACTCAAATCAAAATTGTCTTCAGCGCTTGGAGTAAATATTGTCTACTTAGATGGAAGGCTGCATGAGACTGCTTTGATTGTAGTGCAGGAGGCAAAGAGTAGGGGCATACCTATTATAGTTGATGCAGAAAGGTTAAGGGAGGGGTTGGGTGATATTCCTGACTTTGCTAGTTATGTTGTATGCTCGACAAAATTTCCACAGGCATGGACTAACGCCCTTTTATATTCGAACTCCATTATCTTGATATTGATGTCAAATGTAATATTTGTGATTGTTAGTTGGGTGAAGATGGTTTCCTATAATGTTAGAAAGGACTGAAACGGATAACCTCAGTTTGAAGAAATGGATGTAGCAGTGACCAATGGATGGAGAAATACAAGGTTTAGAACATAAAAAGACAGAAAAACCCTTCTAATTCACGGTTAAAAAACGGCGTCATTGACGGAGGATCAAAACTGTCCAACGATCAATAACAGTGGCTACTAAGTGACAATTTTTATTATGGAGGATGAAAAGTGTCAATGCCCCAATAAGTCTAGGACCAAAAATGACATTAACTCTTGTATTCCGTGAGTCACAATAATAATATAACAATAATTATATATTGTTCAATTCTATATTCTTCTAGGATTTCTATTACCATCATTAATTATTCCTAAATTTACCATAATTAAATAATTTGACCAATTATAAAGAAAGATTATTAAATAATGCACGAGACAATTGTTTAATTAAAAATTTTAAAAATTCATTAATAAAGCATAAGGTTGTCATAGTTTTTTCTTAGAAACTCTTTAATAAAGTATTTTTTTTTAAGAAATTGGTGGGCCAAACCGCCTATGGAAGTTTGCGGTGGATAGATCTCGAAAGAATACGCGATTTCAAAAAAAACATTTGTCCAAAACAGACAACGGAGTCAAAAGTTATGCCTTGCCGAACTTTTGACACTTTACAACTTAAAAAATAAAAAATAAAAAAATTAAAGGACGGTTCAGCCGGCGAGGCGGCCGCTGACGAGGCCGATTCCGGCCTTCCTCGCCGCGACCAGCGATACGATTTTTGCAACACTGATATATAAAATAGATATAGATTAGAATAGGAATAGTATTACACAATTTTATAATATTATAATAAAATTTTAACCCAAAATTATTGTAGAAATCAATATATTTTATTAGGAAGAGAGATTTTTTAGGAATTGAGCGGGAAGTTAAAATTTCATGATTTTGTTTTTATAAATAGTATAGATTGTATTACACTATTTTATAATATTAGAATAGAATTTTAACGCATAATTATTGTACGAATGGGAAAGTAGAAATCAATATATTTTATTAGGAAGAGAGATTTTTTAGGAATTGGGCGGGAAGTTAAAATTTCATGATTTTGTTTTTATATATAGTGTAGATTATATATAGTCTTTTGACAAGCACTGTGTGCTCAGATGGTACCTGGGTTGCACTCCCATATGGAAGGTTGTAAGTTCGAGCCTCAGTTGAGGCATTAGGTTAAATAAGTATATTTGAACAATGTAATAGAGTCACTAGCATTCAAAAGAAAAAAAAAAAACAGTCTTTTATACGAGCAATGCAAAGTGTTTTATAAGCTTAATGCTGCAATAATGTTTAGTTGTTATTGTAGAAATAGTGTCACTATAGCCTTCATTATACCAATTCAGCAATTCTTATATTGTGGACCAAGGTTTACAGTACACTGTGGACCATGGTCTTATACGTCGTCATTTTCGAATGACGATTTATTTAATTAATTTATGTTATAAATTTTTTATTTATTTTTACTATAAAGCATGTGTACATTAGTACATATTTCATATTGTGAATTTTCGTGTCTTATGTTATGAAATTTTATACCTTTTTGTTGTACATCTTATGTTATGAATTTATATCATATATTGTAAAATTCTGTGCTTATAGAACATAAATTCTCTACCTAAATCAAATTTGAAAATAAGTAAATATATAAGATGTGTCTGAATTTTATAATTGAAATAGATTAGTTGATGTGTAAAGACATTGGTATGAAAACGACGTCGTTACGTGAACCCAAATCAAGAAGAAATGTGGAATCTAACCCTTGTTAAAGGTGAGAAAGCATGGCATAATAAGATTGGCGAAATTACAAGTGTAGCTCGCTCGCTCGCTCAATTCCATTGATTCAGATGAGTTGGTGCGGTGCGGTTCCAACACACACAACATATATAATAAACGAGTGAAGTGAAGTGAAGTGAAGTGAAGTGAACTAAAGAATTAGAGTTGAAGTGATGACAGACAGACAGACAGACAGACAGACAGACAGACACAGAGTTTTGGCTAACAATGAATGAACAAAGAAGAATGTAAGATCTAGGCATCTCCATGGATCATTACCGATTGAAACGGTACCCTCTTGATTTCAATGAAAGTTGAAAATTCTTTGTCCATTGGTTGTTTCCATGGCTCGCCATCCATCTGCATATAACCTTCTTTCCATTCTCCCCCTCGTAATTCAAATCTGATTGCCGAAGCCTGAGAACAAGAATTCATTCATTCATATTCCACGAAAATCAATACAGCTAGTAGCTAGTAGCTAGTAGCGCTTTGGTACGCACCTGGGCTATGTGTTTGGCAGAGATGAGTTCAACCATAACCATGGAAGCATGCCACCCTTGTTTAAGCCCAAAGATCTCCAGCAAACCATCATCCGCAGTGGCTTCAACAAAACCTCTCTAAGTAGGAAAAAAGGAAAGCTCAGAAAATATATAAGTAACAATCACCAACTTCAATTTCAACACCTTCTGAATCAATAAACAAATGCAAATCACAACTTCAAACAAATATTGAAATTCCTATCTACACTATTCTACTTTTCTAGCCATTGGACTATTGTTTCATACATTCATCTATGGAAGGAAGTGAATGGACCAAAATCAGCTCCAATGACAAACCAACCAGACCCTTGGCACAACTATCACCATAACGCATTCACAATTCTTATTGTCCCATAGGAATTTATCATAAAAAAAAATTATTCAACAGGGAGGTTGTTCAACCAACCAAATTCAGATCATGGAAGAAAATGGTTTGTGATTACATAATAGGCATCTAACTGAAATGACGAGATTTAATATGCCATGTCCCAATAAAACCAGCAAAAAAGTATTTTGCAATTCAAATACCTAATAACTTATAAAGAACAATGTGAGTTAATAGGAATGAGAATAAAAAGGATTCTTTTAGTTTCTATAAAACT
Source organism: Ipomoea nil (assembly GCF_001879475.1). Taxonomy (NCBI): domain Eukaryota; kingdom Viridiplantae; phylum Streptophyta; class Magnoliopsida; order Solanales; family Convolvulaceae; genus Ipomoea; species Ipomoea nil. The sequence goes on from NW_017618983.1 coordinate 305,780, forward strand.
AGAAAAATACTTTGTGGTTACAGTAAAGCTTCCACTCAAATCAACCAAATTCTAAATTAAACATTAAAAGAAAATAGAAAGCACTATTTCCCAACACAACAAATGAATTAGACAAACACTAAATGAAAATCATTTTCCCATCAATTTTCCAAAATGCAAAAACATAATTATCCTTCACTCATGACGACCACCACCATGGGCACCACTGCTTACTTCTACCCACCACTGCCATTCATGCCACTCTACCACAATTATCCAACCCATGATCATATGCAGCTTCAATTATAAACCATTCCATGAATGGAATCTACTTCTCTTTTTGCACATAACATAATTCCAAAAAGATCTTACACAGTATCCACAATAAAAAACTGATATAAACTATAAAGCAATTGAAAGGCTATGATTACTATGTATGTAGACATATACCTTCTCCAAATAATCTGGCTTCAAATGACCCCAAGGATTCCTTCCACTTCCATAGCTAGGAAGATTTAGAGCAACAATGGATCTAACACTGGAATGTAAGGTTTAAGGTCAACCAAAAAGAGAGTCAAACAATACAAATCAAAGAAGTTACAAATCTTTGGCATTTTGAATCATTTTAAAGGTCAACATTGAACAGATATTTGAAGGTGTAGGACAGCAAGAAAATGAATACATGACAATCAGATTAAATTAGGAAGAAAGCAACTAATGATAACAAAAATGATTATATGATAAGCAACATTAAACTACAACTGTGGTAAAATACTTTTAACAAATCACAAATGAAATCAACACCTTGATGGGACAGGAATTAGGTCCCACTTTGAGCTATTGACCTTTTTAACATATATGCGCAATATGTTCTTCAGTCCCCTGCAAAAAAAAACCGTATGATCAATATAGATACAAGTATACAACCATTACAAATGTAACAGCATGGCCGTATGGGGCAAGGCAAGGCAATTCAGAAAATAATAACAATAAGGATTAATTTCAGTCCCTCCACCTTCCTTTATTTTAAATTATAGTTATAATTTCTGTTACATAAAAAATTAAATGAAGAAATAAAGGATCAATAAATTTGTGTTAGCTTATTCCTTTTGTAACTTCTAATTTTTGTAAATATTGAATTTTAGAACTAACAAATTAAAATTTTTTATAAAACAATTCATTGATATAATGATAAAATCCATTCTACTTTATAGGTCAAGAGTGGCAATGCACATAAATGGTTATGACATTAAATTATAACTTTTTGTAACATGAAAAAAGTTGAACAAAGTGTTAACTTATAGACTCCAACAATTAAAAAACTTTTGTTACCATATACCTTTTGTGATTTCTACAGCTCTACTTTTGTTAAAGTTGGACTTTACAATTACTTGAAAATGATAACTTTCTATAAAACAATTCATGGCCAAAATGGTCATTTCCATTCTACTTTTATGGGTGAAGGGGTGCGAAGTGCAAAAATGATGAAGTCAGTGAACGGAGGTCTGACTTGTACAAAGCAAGTGTGATGAGGTGACACTGTGACACAAGTGAGAAGATATTACTTCACACCTATGAAGGGAGGCGATTGCATGAAGAGCTCACTTTGCTGCACCTTTCTTGTGAAGCACAGAAACTCAAAGTGCTGATAAAGAGCATTTTTGTTAAATTCGCTAGCAATTAGCTGCCAATCCCAAGAAATTTCCCTCAAATTTTCAAGTATTCTAATTGAAAACTATAAAATTCAGTAGCAGATCCGGTCAAATTTTTTCCAAATTAGCTCCACAAATTACTAGGTGAACCCTATTTTAATGTAGCAAAATAACTGTGCAAAGTAACCATAAAAGCAAATACATGGCTGCAAGTGAAAAGAACACCTATGTATTGATATTAATGAGTGGGACAAACCCGTTGATAATAATATTTGAAAGACACAAGAAACTTTCGACTAATGTGGTTCTGACATATAAGTAGCAGTGCTATGCCAATAGGCAGTTCAGCTATCTACCATCCACTTAGTTTCAATGTTTTGTAAAAATCAAAATAAATCATTTCAAGGTTGATCACACTAAGAAAGCTTCTGTTTTTACTATTTTACAAAGGAGATAAATAGATAATACATACCTTAATCCTGGATCACTGCTACAAGGGGTGAAGAACCAGCCCTGCTTGCAACTATATCCCGAGTAAATCAACTGAAACAAAGAAGTCAGTGGTTGCTTGAACTTGGTAAGGTCTAGTACAAGTGGAAGTACATTTGTACTAAACTTCACAAATTAATAGAATTAAAAATATTTATAGCTCAAGGGTGAAATGCTATTCCGAGAATAAAAATAGAAACAAAATAATATTGAAAAACAGGAAAAACATCGGCAATCAAATGAATCAAGATTTGCACAATTGCTTACAATCAGCCATGTTCTATTGATTAATACTTTAAGATGACAATAATTAATAATTAAATTATTTTTTTGTAACCAACTCTATTTTACATCTTGTGATTATATTTCTAATGCCAAATAATTAGCATTTCTGAAGAAAATTTCTTGTTCTAACATAGTTAACAGCATTTTTAAGAAGTGTGTGTTTCTCTCTTGTTGACAGCTCCTTGTCAAGTTTCAAGGAGTGAACAATAGTTAGAAAGTAGCAAAGTTAAGAATTACTCCGTATTTTATGTTTCTCCATTATAGAAGTAATTCTCATATCTGGCCCCTACAAGGAAAACACACACACACACACACACACACATATATATATATATATATATATACAGGAAATTTCAGCAATTTCTTTTTAGGTAATGTTGCAAAATAAACACCAAATCCTATTAAAACTCTAGTTAGGATAAACCCTCCCCTCCACCATGTAACAAAATCATGTCCAAAAGAAATGCTCATCAATTCTTTAAGAGTCATGAGTCATCAGGTGCCAAAAATGTTTCGATTGTGCATTAAAGGCTTTCTCAGTGGATCCCTAAATGGCTAAAAGAAAAAGTCTAACATATGTAGTTGACTAGTTTGGGGGATTATAACAGTCTAACAGTAATGCTCACTTCCCACCGCCTAATCGCCTATATATATATGTGTGTGTGTGTGTGTATATATATATGTATATATGTGTATATATATGTGTGTGTGTGTGTGTGTGTGTGTGTGTGTGTATATATATATATATATATATTATATATATATATATATGAGCCTTTATGATAAAAAAAAAATAGAAAAATCGCTTCTGCTATTTTCACCACCCACCGAGGGAGGTGCGTCAGTGTCCGACGACCTTACCTGGAAATTTCGATGACATTTTGACCAGCACATGAGCCTCACGCGCCGCCATCCTCCGCTGCCACTCTCCCACCCACCGGCGCGTGAGGCTCCTCTGTTGACCGGAAAACATTTTGGTCGACTTAGTTCGTTTACCTCAGTTTTGGACTTGGTTTTGACCATTGCGTTGTCGGTGATTTTTGCTCCACGGTAGGTCACCTAAGTCCATTTACCTCAGTTCTAGACTTGGTTTGGCCCATTGCATTGTGAGTGATTTTTGCTCCACGGTAGGTCACCTGAGTCCATTTACCTTAGTTCTAGACTTGGTTCAGACCATTGCGTTGTCACTGATTTTTGCTCCACGGTAGGTCGCCTAAGTCTGTTTACCTCAGTTCTAGACTTGGTTTGGACCATTGTGTTGTCACTGATTTTTTGCTTCACTGACACTTTGTCTTGTACACATTCATACTTGAATTTTGTGTACTTTGTGATCTGTTTTTTCTGAGATGGCTGAAAATAAGTCTGATGCATCTGCCAAGTCGGTCTTGATCTCTTATGATGAGTTTGCTAAGTTGGAGTCCGTTGTTTGTTTTGGTGTTGTCACCTCTTTTTTATGCTCATTGTCATTTGGGGTATGCTTCCCTTCCTTTGGAAAAGAAATTGTGTCCTCCTATTTCGGAATTTGTCTTCTTCACTTTGTAAGTCATAGCTTGTTCGGTCCACTTTGTGTTCACCCGGTGTTTGTCCATGGTATTGGTGGCGTCCAAGCTTCCGGTTCAGGGGAAGGGTCCAATCCCAAGCTTGTTTGGTCCACTTTGAGTTCACTCGGTTGCCCGTGATATTGGTGGCATCCAAGCTTTCATTTAAGGGGAGTGCACTAAATAGAATTTGAGTTAGTTATTTGTGTAACAAGTTGGGCATGATGAATAACTATGCTCCAACTTGAGGGGTAGTGTTATGGAATATATAAGTAATATGGAATCTATATATATTAGGCAGCCGGGAGATTTATAGGGATTTGTGTAGGTAGTCAATGGAAACTTGTTTTCTTATTAGAAGTCCTCTAGCATGTATTTATAGGGCTGTGTATTGTCTTTTCTTATAGACAACATATTCAGAAGTCTTCTCTTTACATTCGTAACATGCTGGATAGATTATTAATAGAAATAGCTATTTACAAGTCAGGATTTAGCATTTCAAGAAGTTGTATTTAGAATTGAAGATGTTATGGTCTTTCATGTTAAACAAAATGTCTTTAGACATGATACACTCTAATATGGTATCAAGGAACGAGAATCTCATACCTTGTTTGAAAGAGGACCTTGGGCAAGGTATGGTTTTTCATTTCGTAAATGGTGGAAACCATAAGCAACCTGAGCATCCATCCCTGCATCCAACATGTGTAAGACATTATTTTATAATGCTGCTTCAATTTTCTCAAACATAAATAAGAAAATATCAGCACAAGTAATTGACAGTAATATGGGCAGACAAAGATTCCAGAATGTATAAAATTTATTTCCTGATTTATTTGGCAGGTGTATTCAAGGTTTGCTATCAGAAAAGAATTAAGTTACTTAGTAGCATTAGGAAAACACCAAAGTATTCTCCAATTGTATGAAACTACTCAGTGAAATTCCAACTGAAAGTCACCACCATTTAGACTGATTAAGAATAGGCTTCATATCATTTTCTTTAGCACTTCAAAGCTATATATGTATAGAATAATTTCTTTTATCTCAAAACAATAAATAAATTGAAGTATTATCCAATTGTCTGAAACTAGTCAGTTATTCCAACTGAAAGTGGCCACCATTTAAATTGAATCAAAGTTAAAAGCTTTGGATGACAAAGAAATAGGTTTCATAGCATATTCTTTAGCACTTTAGAACAATATATGTCTTCTTTGATCTCAAAACAATAAATAAATTAGTGCATAGCAATTACTCCAAGTAGTGCATCCTATAGAAACTAAAAAGGATTTGGCAAGATGAAAATACAGAAACCATATAAGTGACCATCACAAACTCCCAAGTCCACACTTATATTTATAATAAAAAATAAAAATAAAAACCTCCAAGTGCACACCTATGCTGAAATAATTATAAAATACTCCTTCATAGTAGGATTGCTTCTCAGGCAACGGCCCTTCAATTTCCAGTTCCTGCTCAGAGCCCAATACATATCAGGATTAGTAGAAGCAAAAAGGGACATCGCCAACTTATTGACAGATATCTTAGATAGAGAATTAAGTACTTTGATAGAGGAAACTTTAGGAAACATTCACTATGTAGCAGATGCACATTGATGATGAATTATTCTAAACAATTCATCATAAGACATGACCAAAGAGCTTGCTTGACTAGATAACAGCATAAACAATTTTCGATCTAGCAATTTGATGCACATTTTTACAAATTAGTATAATGTTCTGTAAAAAATCAATTTCAATAATGACAATGCCCCAAAAGGATGAAAACTTAAATCTAACTAGTGATAATTATTGGATTTTTGTGTATATAGGTTACAAGTGGGATCGCATTTAATTAACTTACAGAAATTGTCCAAATTTTTAAAATTGTAAGGAAGGGGGCTGGGGGGGCACCAATCAGGGAAATAGGGCTCCACCACTGGAGATAAGATAACAAATTCAGTACTTCTAGTGTGCAGAGTAGCCCACTTTCAGACACTAAAAGCATGAGATTAATCCCTCTTAAGTTAATTACAGATAAAACCATCAATAGATAATGAATTAAGCAGATAATGAGATTCATATAAGAGCTTTGACAATAACCTGGTCAAGAGTTAAATCCTCGGCAGACTTCAAAGAGTGAGGTGTCTCCAGTTCTTCACCAGCTGGCATTGATATTACAAGTTTCCAACTGCCACATAAAAAAAGTTTCTCAAAATTGCAGAAAAGAACCAATTAGCCTAAAAAATAAGTGCAAGAAATGAAGCAACAAGAGATGGAAACTAGAAGTCTAGAACTAGCAGACATCATGTAAAGCAAACATTTCAACAAGTTTCACTCCAACAAAGAATTCTAAAAATAAAATATTCATGTGAATACCAGGAACATATAATGCATATATTTGGTCCAATACAACCTAATTGGACTTTAACTCTCCAGATCGAAAATTACAGTACCAGAGGTGGCAGATACACACAGATGAAATTAAACCAAAAACTTCTTAAGGAATCAAAATGAGTATTTGGTTAATAATCAGGGAGCAGATAAGAAGAAATACATCAGCAGTAAAATATGATACAATGAGGAAACCCATTAATAAAAACTAAACAAAACTCACCTATCTAGACGGCAGAGTGGAGCACTTGTAACTCTATCAAGGATTCTCTTAATTGCCGATTTCCAGTTAAATGGAAATGAACCACCCTGAACATAAAAATCTAAGCCAAAATTGCAAACGGTAGATGAATGAATTGGAAACTTAGTGCAAATGAAGAAACTTACCCAACCAAAACTACGTGACAAGTCATTTCCAGTACCAAGTGGGACAATTCCTGTTGGTGGAACTGGCGCTCGACCCATTGCATGAAGCTCTCCAAGACAGCCAAGGACCCATCCAACAGTCCCATCACCACCTGCTACCTGCCAAAACAGTTTCAGAACAGCATTATCCATGAACTATGATATGCTTTTGACAATCATTACTCCTCAAGTGTACAATATACCAAGGGCATTGTGAAAAGAAGTGCAAATTACTGCAAGAATCCATGAAAAGAGCCCATAGACCCTGGAAACTTTTAACTTAATATGCATACCACAATTCTCAACTTTTCACGAATCTCTTTGGCACACATGTCTCCAAGACCAGCAAACTTCTCTAGGCAGCTTAATCCATATTGAACAAATTCGTGAGGCTTCACAGCTTGAAGGTCAAAAACCTGATGAGAGTCAACAGAAAGTGACAGAAGGAAAGAATGTTAAAAGAAATCCATTTGTATCAAACACAGCTGCCGCTGCTTAGAAAAGCATAAAACAGAAAATTTTCAAGAAACAATCATCATCAAACCACAGCTCCGGTTGAAAAAAAAAAAAAAAAAAAAGAAGCCTTTACAGAGGCCGTGAAGGCCCTATCCTTTTACATAACCAGACTAATGCTTGAGCTTTCTTTATATAGCAACAGGTATCTGTTAGACTAACTAGCAGCTTACCCCAGTCAAACCAAATACGAATATCTCAAAAGCACATGATGTGCCAATGCAAAATATTTTTACATTTGTAGCTGAGAAGTCAACTTTCTACAAGATGATATGGTCATGTATACTTCTAGAGACAAAAACTACTCCCAATATCTTGTTCCTTTCTTCCCCATCATACATAAAAATAAAAATTAAAAAAGCACTGTTTATTCCACTTTTAATGCTAGACTTCTTCAAATGTTCAAAATGTCTAAAATTCCCTTACAATCAATAGGGAAAAATTGGGTGAAATTTCACAAACTAAGAGCATTTTGGACATTTTAAAATATAATTGGAACGGTTTTTAAAGTCAAAAGACCAGAAAGTGGAGCATTTTAAAATTTGAGCACTAAAAATGTTTTTGTTTTTTTTTTTTTTTTTAAATCGAAGTTAAAAACCATCGGTGGAATGCCACTATAGTCGAAAGATCAAAAGTGGAATAAACCCTAAAAAGCACTATGGCTTAAAAGTATTTAGTCTAAAATACTGGAATTCTCATTAATACTTAGATACAAAGATAATAAAGCAGCTGTCAGCAGATAAGGCAGAATTAGGAGACAAAAGAATTGTCTAAGAGAGGAGAAGTCATGACAAGTTAATCATCAATATCAATTAACTCTCTCAATAAGATTTTTCCCGTTAGCTCAAAAAGAAATCTTGAAGTTTAGTGCCCAGTTGAGATTTAAGCCTAAATTTTTACCATAACAAACTAAACATTTCTGTAGAGCCTATTAGGTTTGTCATAAATTTATAACCGATCTTACCAGTTGAAAATGAGTCAAAAGCTGTGGGGAATTTGCCAGAAGCTTCAGATATACTTTGTTTAGCTTGATACAGCACTTCAGTCACAACATAGTTAACTAACTAATGTCCAATAGGTAATGAAAATTTGCAGATACATATTCTTCCATCCTCCACCACTCCCAACCTTTACCCACCCTACAACTCTCCCCTCAAAGCCTCCCCACCAAACACAGTTCTAAAAAGAATATAAAGGTAGAAAACAATATGTTAATTGCTAGTAAATACAATTGAACATTATATAGTTTTTATATTTCTATTTCAGGGGGAAAATATAAGCAAACTATCACCTTTAAAGCCAATCCCCACATGTCATATGACTTTAGCAACTACTAAGGGAAGTCCCTAACAAGCTAATTACTAGAAATAAGTTTAACACAGACATCTTGGCACGCCAGCAATTCTACATACAAGCAGTGACAGACTGGCCATAATTTCATCAAAATCACTCTTTTTAAAAAAAAAAAAAGTTTTTGACGATTCCCTTCAAAATCATAGCTTTACAAACTGCATATCAGTGTTAGTAAAAAAAAAAAAAGTTTAAATTAAATTATTGTTCTGAGCTTAAAAAACACGCGGACTTTATACGTACAAACTCCTAAAAGTATATTCTACCAAATGCATATAAAGAAAAAATAAAATAAAAAGATAAAGAACAGAGAAATGCAGGTACAGACAGTTTGCAAAATCATAGACAGGTAGGTAAAAAGGGATGAGCACCTGTTCTTCACCCATGAGTTCCTCCAAGCGGGCTTTAAGCTCGGGGCCATGGCGGCCGCCGCTCTTGGAATTGATGAAGACGACGAGTGGCGATTCTGGCGGCTCTGCTTGCTCGGCTCCTTCGGCGTGAGCCGCGTCAAAATGGCGTTTCACCGAGTCTTCTAAGTCCTTGGTCTGAATCGCCTCCCTCATGGCCAGCCTCACATACTCCGGCATCGTGATCCTCCTCCGCAGCTCCTCCTTGTGAATCCGCGCTCCGGCCAGTGTGCAGCCCCTTATCGAATCAATCACAGACGATCGTCCTGATGACCGGTTGCCGGACTCCACCGTCCTGGGTGATCCCATTCCTACTGAAATTACTGCTCTGCCCTTCCCTGCTTCACCAATAATAACAGCACTTGGAAGTTGGAATGCAGATATTATTTAATTCGATTATGACTGCACACACACATATATATCTATCTCTCTACTGTCTGTGTATATATGAAGAGAGAGAAATAAATGTGCGAGAGAGATAGAGAGAGAGAGAGAGAGAATGGAAAGAATAGAGGAAAAGTATTTACACAGGAGGCAGAGCAGAGGGGCAAATACAAAAGGAAAAGTATTTAAGATGTGGATTTTAGGGGTCTAAACCTCTCGGGCCCTCCGGAAATCAGGAAATTACGAGATTACCATTCACTTTTCAAGCGTTGATTGGATTCCGTTCGATTCAAAGTTGAAAGATGGCAACTGGCAAGTGGCAACTGCCAAGGAAAGAAGGATTGATGAGGCGGAAAAGGTTTGTACTTATACCACCCAATTATATTATATTAATTCGCATTCTCAATAATATTTTGCTTAGTTGTCTTGTGTCAACTTTACTGCCCAAAGTATTTCATCCTTTTAATATTTATCTTATAGGCTAGAAAAAGAAAAAAAACCAAAATTTATATATATAGATAGCAAGATCACCCTTTTAGATGAGATTTTGAGATCAAATCTTAAACATTCAATTTTGTATTTCAATGGTTGTAATTGTTATTTATGTTGGCATGTGTTTTCAAATGGTAAGGGGTATTGTAGTAATGTTGTTTGTGAGATCCAATCTTAAACATTCAATTATGTATTTTAATGGTTGTGATTGTTATTTATGATGGCATGTGTTTTCAATTGGTAGGGGGTATTGTAGTAATGTTGTTGTTTATTCTTTGAGTTAATTTCAGCAATGGTCCTCCGACTATATTGATTTTTTAAAATTAATTCTCAACTTTTAATTTGGACACTTTACGTCCCTTGACTTTCAATTTCTTTCCAATTGAGGTCATTTCGTTAGATTACGGTAAATTGGACTTTAAATGAATGGGTAAAGTATTCATTTCATCTGCCTAATTTATAATTCTTCGTATTTCTCCTTTGTATGCGCAACTTCGGACATCAGATTCACTTAATTACTTAATCCCTAAATCCATTCGAAGAACAAAATTCCATTAGGGATTAAGCAATTAAATGAATCTGATGCCTGAAGTCGCATATACAAGGAAGAAATACGAAAAATTATACATTAGGCAGATGAAATGACTACTTTACTCTTTCATTTAAAGTCCATTTGACCATAATATGACGAAAGGACCTCAATTGGAAAGAAATTAAAAGTCAAAGGATGTAAAGTGTCCAAATTAAAAAAAGTCATTTTCACTCCCTTAAAAGAAATTCCAAAATAGTCATTTTCACTCCATTAAAAATTTGTTGCGATCAATTGGTGTTTGAATAAATTATTTTAGTCACATTTTAAATTAATTCAACACCAAAACTTATTTTATTCCAAAATCTTAAATTTTCGGGTACTTCGCGTACCAAGTTTTAAATCGAGAAATCAATATGAGTGAAACCGGGAGAATTCAAAGAAGCTTTAAACAAGTGTTCATCTAGAAAACTTTTTGAGAAAATTCATTTTCAATCCCAAAGTATTTAAAATAGCATTTCTAGCCCTTGGTCCATGATGCTAGGTGGATCACACCACTCCAAGAAACATTGCCTGAGAACATATTCTAGCCAAGTTTTTACCATTTTGCCTTCAACCAATCATTGGCCCTTTTACGTAGGGTTTTGCACCCTATATAAACAACACTATCCATTTGTTATTCCTTGATCTCCATCATTGCCTCTCCCAAGCTCTTGTCTGATAGAAGAAAGAAACATTGCAGTAAGTTTTCAGCATTCCTTTCCTCCATTCATTTTCCATCCTATCTTAAGATTTCCTCTCCTCTTAGCCTTCAATCTCTGAGGTTTCTTAGTCTTGGCTTGTGTTTGCTGTTTGAGATGTTTAGGTGGTGAAGGAGGTGGTGTTTGAGTAGAGAGGAGGTAGAGATCCGTACAAGAAGAAGAGGAAACAAGAGGTATAAACCCATGGACTCCCTCTTTGATTTTGGCTCTGTGAAGCCCATTTTATTGAGTAGAAATGATGAGATTTTGTTGTGTTTGAGCTTGGAAGTGATCTAGTATTTGTCTTTGAAGTGTTGAGAATGTTTTGGATGTTTTGGACACGCTTGGATTAATTTTTGCAGATGAAAATATGCATCTGGTGCACACACATTGTGCACCAGATCAGAGCAGCGGCCCTAGCCGCGGCCCATCAGGAGGGTCGCCGGCTAGAGCCAGGGCCAACCGGGCCTAGGGCACGACCTTAGGAGAGGGGCGTTGCCTAGGCCCGGCCTTGTGACGATTCACTTGGGGCGGCTCATGAGGAATCCCGCACCAGGTCCCTGAGTTTCATTCTGGGAGGTTTTTGTGCAGTGGCCGGGTCATTGTGGCTCAGCTACATGTCGTTTCGGACCAGGTGTCACGGGCCCTTGTGGCTCGGTACCTCGGGACCATCTCGACGCACGTTTTGGTTTTGATTTCGTTGAATTTTGATAAAAAAAATGAGTATGTTATGAGGGATTTATTGAAGAAATTGTTACACAGTATAAATTGTTAAGTTCACTGTGTATGAGAAATGCTTGACTCTGTGATCTGATGTTATTTTTGTATTGAGTAGAGAAGCATGATCACTTGAGAATATGATTTATATGAAAGCATGACTAAAATGTGATAGTTGATCAATGAGATTTGAAGCATATTTTGTTGATAGAAATGTGTAGAATTTGTTATGTTGCAAACCGAGTATGATATGGTATCTTTGAGAATTTTATGGATTTTATACATGTTGTAGAGTATTTTGCATCTCACATATATCATATTTCAAAAATGCATAAGGGGCCAACGTGAGCCCAAGTATTACTTTCAAAAAGTCATAAGCATGTGGTATATCATTCTTTGATGCATTGAGAAGTTGTTGAGTTGTTGCATGCATGAGAGATATATTTATGTATTATCTATATCGGTGAGGTTTTGGAGGACCCCGTTTGGACTATGTCCTCTCGGATGATTTTATGGACATTGCGGCGGTCCTAGTATATGTAACGCGGCGTATTTCCACGTTACGAGGTTGGAAACTGCCCGCCAGGCTTGGAATCCTGGTTAGGGGGTGTGCACGCTAAAAGTTCGATACCTGACTTCACAGAGTTTGAGCATAGAACCAAGAGAGTGGTTTGGTGGACGAGCAGAGTATTAGGTCGGCTAGACGCCGTGCCCAGATAGGTTCATTCACACTATGATGAAGTTCCTACCTCGTCCATTTAAAGAGAAAGTATGAGTCATTGAGACTCTAAAAGAGAAAGAATGAGTCATTGCGATTCTAAGAAAGAAAGAAGTGAGTCATTGCGACTCTAAAGAAAGAAAGAAAGAAAGCAAGTCATTTATGACTCAATGAGACCTCCACATAAAGTACTCAATTTTGTTTACAACGAGTGTATGAGTATATTTATAATATTGCACGAGATTGCATATGCGTATAGTATTGCACGAGATTGCATACGAGTATATTTATATTATTGCACGAGATTGCATGAGTATATTTATAGCATTGCACGAGATTGCATATGAGTGTAGTATTGCACGAGATTGCATATGAGTATAGTATTGCACGAGATTACATATGAGTATATTAATAGTATTGCACGAGTTTGCATGTGAGTAGAGTATTGCTTGAGATTGAATAATGAGAATGTTGATTTAAGATTGTCTATCGAGCATGATTGTTTAGTTACATTTGAAGCCTTGTATATCCAGTTTACGTGATGAGAATAACTTTTATATGGTTTATTAGCATGATACTACTTGTAAGCATGAGTTGCTTGTTAAGTTGTTGTGACGTTTACATGTTGAAATATCTAAGTTGTTAAGTCTTTTGTATCGAAGCATGCATGTTGATATTATAGGTTGCAAGCATATAGAAAGTATGTGATATGTCTAAAGCTGTCTATGAGATGAGTTTGTTGTATATGAATGTTATCAAATGTTTTCCAAAAGTATATTCTATAGTACTTTACAGCGTTGAGTGTGGTTATACTTAGTTTCGTGCTAACGGGTGTTTTTCCTATTTGTCTATGTGTTGCTTGTAAAACCCCTTTTAGGTGGGCCCAGCAGTGAGAAGTGATCGAGTTAGACTAGTCTTGTAGTTTGAGATGTCTAAACTCTTTATGTCTTGTTTATGACTTTATCTATCGGATGTTAGACTTATGATGTTTTGTGGTTTTTCGATGATGTAGACTTTGGGGTGTGTTTATTCCCCCTTACGTTTTATTTAAGTTGATGGATGGTTAGATATTTATTTAATTTTCTAGTTCTACCCTTAGCCTGTGTAATCACTACGGAGTAGTGGTTGTGGCGGTGACATTCCCACTAGTTATCTTATTTAAGTTAATTATCCGCTGCTTAGTTATGTTAAATATGGTTTAGAATTGTAATTAAGTTTTAGAAAAAGTGGGGTGTTACACCTTGTCATAAGACAAAACTGCAGAAAGTGTATGGTGGGAAGTCTTGGTAGCAGGAAGTGTGCAATTGTAGTCTGTAAGGTAAGTAGGTTTGGATACATGCCTACTAGATCCCCTATGTTGTTTTTGCTATTGAACCACAGGTGGATTACCATCATGAGCATCTGGTCCCACTGAGTTGTTAGTACAATTTGTATATACTTCATGAGGAACTTTATGGGGCATAGTGTCACTGTTATGAAGTTGTTGTCTGTGGGCAAGATAGGACCTTGAATATGGTTTTCTTCACTTGAACAACTTGCTTTGTAGGGGGAAATCTTCTCATATAACACATCTCTGGATATGAATACTTCTCTAGTCCTTAGATCATACAATTTGTATCCCTTTACTTCATTAGGATACCCACGGAATGGGCACTTCGTAGCCCTAAGATATAACTTCCCTTTATGCCCTTTGTGTAATACAACATAGGCTAAGCACCTAAAGACCTTGAAGTGGCTGAACTTTGGAGGCCTTTTAAATACAATTTGATGTGGGATCTAACCCTGCAAAGTTGTAGAGGGTAATTTGTTAATGATATATATTGCATGCATGATGTAATCACCCCAAAACCCATTTGACAAAGCAGCCTGAAACTTGAGAGCCCTTGCAACGGATAGAATGTGACCATGTTTCCTCTCAACCACATTGTTCTGTTATGGAGTGTAGACACATGAAGACTGGTGAATAGTCCCTTTTTGGTAAAAGCTATCCATTATGAATTCCTGGCCATTGTCTGTTCTAATACATTTAACTGCCCTATTAAAATGGCCCCCAAATGTCAATGTGTATATGGTCAAAGCATGCAACAAAAACAATAGGGTTATTAGTAAAAGGTGGCCTCTTTTGATTGGCTAAATGGCAAATATCACAAGCAACTTCTTTATTCAATTTGAAATCTATGTTTGACAAATGTAACAAACTCAACTTTCCATAGGAACTATGTCCTAACCTGGCATGCCAAAGATTAATAGGGTTACGAGCATTAACCCTAACTTGTTCTACTTTATTAGAAGATATACAAAAAATAAAAATAAAAAAAAAGGCTCCACTAAGTGATATAAGCCCTTCTGCAAGCTAGCCATACCAATCTTCATCCCAAAGTTTAGGATTAATACCTTCAAGTTGTGAGTTGGGAACGAAGTTAGAAACAATAAGATTAGCTTGTGGTGTCACTCTTCCTGCCACATCCAGAGGTGAGCTCTGTGCAGCAATTTCCCTTTTCAATAGTTGTTTTAACAATTGATATTCATCTTGAGTCAAGGAAACTACACTGTCAGTAGTCATCTGAGTGGTATTGAGCTGCACTTAGTTGATTGTACCAGCATTCTTGGTCCTTGAATTGGTTTCCCTCTGGGTGGGTACCCATGTTTCTTATAACATTTTTTCCACAATGTGTCTAGTGTAACCACAATAAGTATAGACTGTCTTGTTGCTTCCATTAAAATAGAATTTCTTGGGTCATGAATTATATTGTTTCCAATGGTCTGAGCCAGAAATACACTATAGTTCCTAGATTTTCTGCTGAATGTGGTAATTGTATGCCTATAATTCCATTGCTAAACCTTCTTTTTTTATTATTGAACCACCATGAAAGCTTCATCAACAGTAGGGAGAGGCTTCATCATCATTATTTGGGACTGAGCATAGCTATAACTCTCATTAAGACCCCTCAAGAAAATAGACAATTATCACTTTCCATTTGTTGTTGAAGGGTATCCAACAATCCACAACCACACTTATTATCACGCTTACAGGTAGGTAATGGCCTAATAATTGTTATTCATCTCATAGAACCTTCAATTTAGCAAAGTAATCACTTACATTCAAATCCCCTTGTTTGATTTGGTGGATTTCCACATGCAGATAAGAAACCCTAAAGATATCTACAACGATGAACTTGGCCTTCAACGTATTCCAAATCCTTGCCGACGTGTCAAGCCAGAGGATTGTTTGCACGATTTCCGGTGAAACTAACCGCATAATACAGGTAAAAACCATGTTGTTGCATCTTTTTCAATATGGAAACTTCACATCCCCTACGCTCGATACCTCAATCGTACCATTGTTTTTCGAGAGCAATGCCATCTCCATTGCTCTAGGCCACATGTGATAATTTCGGCCATCAATAATAGTATATACTCAAATTAGGGATGGATTCTCACTTGGATGTAGAAAGAATGGACTCGCCGTTTTTTGGATCGAAAACAACACTTGTCTCGTACACTGCACCTATACTGGCCGGGGAAGTGAACACCGATGGAATCGTCGACGACCTGACTCTTGCTCTTGTCCATGCCATGCACACAACTTAAAGCTCTGATACCATATCACGAAATAGAAGAAATAAAGAAAACAAGATTAGAGAATGTATACTTTCATTATCAGAACTGCCAAGTCTCTACCAAGAGTACAAGAGATGGTTTATATTGTGAAAACAACAACAATGGGGGCAAAACAACTAACACAACTAACTGTAGTTATAACTAATTGTACTTGTAACTACCCGTATTTAAACTAACCTAGTTGGCCCTTCTGTTAAGGTGGCAGCCTGTTGTTGTTCCTCTAATAATATTTTGGAAATGAAATTTTGTCACACATAATACAATTAATTTTTAATCAAATCAATTTACACATATTTTAATTTGATAATTATATCAATCATTGTTGGAATAATTTTAAATTTTATCGATCATACATATGGGCAGCAAACATTTTTTTTTGAGTACTACTGACTCTGTTATAATGCAGTATATGTTCATAACTACTTTCACAACCTATTGAAGCACAAAGTTTAATATCGCATTCACCGAGGCTCGAACACATGACCTCCCATATTCTACAATAACATAAAAATACTTTTATATTCAAAATAAATTGTTCTTTAAACTAAAAAGGTTGAAATGAAAATCTTTTAAATTGAAAAATGTTTAATTTACCGCAAAATATTTAAGCACTACTTAATTGAATATTTTTTTATTGTAGTATAGGTGGGTTCATTTAAAATTGTAGTTGAATCAATCAATTTATGAATAATTAATTAATATACAAAATTATTATCACACCAAAAATTAACATTAAGGGGGTGTTTGGTTCACAGAATGTTATATTACTTTAGGAAATATTAGATTGTTGGGAATGTTAGATTCCTATGTTTGGTTTTAAATTGAGGTATGTAATATAAATCTGTTTGGTTGAAGAGTTATTTTTTATGGTATTATGATTATTTTTACTTTAATATTGTTAACATATTTTTATGTATTTTAATAAATTTAAAATTAAAATAAATAAGACAATGGTAAAATATAGAATTAAATGATTTATAAAATTAATTAACTAAGAGTTTGAACAATAATTAACTTAAGCAATGGATTGAAATGACAAAATTAGCAATAACACAAGGGAATGTGAGATTAATTAAGAAAATGGAGGATATCTCACATTCTTTTGTAATAGCTAAAAACCTTACATGGAGGTTATGTTATATTCCCGGAGAAAAAATTGCATAACTTGAACCAAACATGATAATATTATATTACCAAGCAAATATAACATTGATTATTTTATATAACCTAAACCAAACGCCCTCTAAAAGGTACATTTATTGAAAAAAATATGTTTTCCTTTTCCAATTTAACAAGATGAATAGAAAAAAAAAAAAAAAAATATATATATATATATATATATATATATATATATATATATATATAGACGTGAATTTCCTTCTCGTGGGCCATGAATTAATGTCTTGTATGGGAAATTGGGAACCAAGCTTAGTTAAAACCCCATAAATGAGTTGGAATTCCAACTTCCAACATGCATCGTTAAATTTTTTTGAAAAGTAGACTTTATTCAACTTAAGCAATAAATTGCTCAATACATGAAGGAATTGAAGAAAATCAAGTAACATGAGTAGAACGAGAACATGCATCGTTAAATTTAGAAATAAATCTAAACAATAGTATATTTTTAGGAACGTTATGCTGTAAGCACGTGCCCACCTTCCAAGGTGGGCACAGTTCTATATTCATAACTTTTATATTGTAGATTCATAACTTTTATAGTGTAGATTCATAATTTTTAAACCATAGATTCATAATTTTTATACTGTAGATTTATAATTTCTAAACCGTAATATTCATAATTTAAATACAGTAAATTCATAACTTCTATAATGCAGATTCATAATATTTGTACTGTAGATTCATAATTTATGTACTGTAAATTCATAACTTCTAAACTGTATAGTTATCAAATTATAATTTTCTGATTTGTGAAAACAGAGTTCAACAATTGAAATCTAAAATATAAATTTTATGAATCTACAGTATAGAAATTATGGATATGGAACCATACTAACCCTGCAAGGTGGGCACGTGCTCATAGCATAATTTGCCATATTTTCACCACAAAAATATATTATATTTAAAATTGTAAATTTTGATGAATAAAACACAAATCTTTATGTTTTTTTGACAATTGTATCCAATTATTGTATATATAGCCCGTAAGGGAAAAAGGCCTCATGGAGGCTCCTGACGTATCCCCAAAAAAAAAAAAAAAAAAAAAAAAAAAAAAGAAGTCCGTAAGGGAATACTCCCAAGTCCCAAATATTTAGTCACATTATACAACAAAAAATTCAAAGCATGTGAGACTTATATTTTATTTTAAAGCCAATTCATTTCTTCCCAATAGAGTAAAGAGCGTTAAATTATCGATTTTTCAAGATACAATAAATTGCAAACATATATATCTGAACACTCAAATATAAACGTCCTCATTATATTAAACTAAAACAAATAATAACACTTCGAATTTATGGAAGTGTGGCATAATTTGAGAGAGAAGAGATAGTTTTGTATGAATGAAAATCAAAAGATTTTGGGGTGTCAAAAGATATTTAACATTATGTCTAACACAAGTTTTATAAGGAACTAGTATTTGCACCCGTGCGTTGCACGGAATTGATTTGTTATAATATTTTAAGAATATTTAGATCAATATACAATTATATAAATTATAACATCGAATATTATAGAGTGCAATTGATGAAATTGTTTAGATCGATTATATTTTCTTATGTTATCTTTGCTTGAATTCAAGCAAATAATTGTCCAATTACCCGTGCGATGCACGGATAAATTTTTTTTATTATATATTTAGATAATAAAATTGAATATAAAATTATAAAAAAAAAATCTAATATTGAACATGTACATTTATTTAATTATAAGATTATTGCAAACGTATCATTAAATTAATTGAATAATATATTACTCATTTGTCTGCAATTATCTTTAAAAGATCCATATGTAATATGATTTATGTAATTATATTATTACTAAAATTAATATGGGAAAAAATGAAAAATAATTTAATTTTAATCATTATAAAAGTAAATCAAATGATCAATGTTTAACTTAATTAGTATAATCATTATTAGGCAATTATTATTAGTCAATTATACTAATATATGTACAATTATATTTTTATACCTTAAATATATTCATTTTCACTATATCGCATTTAGTTTTTTTCTCCTCGTCCGCCATACTTAAATGAATTAATTGTAATTATTATAAAAAATCCAACAACTCATATTTAATTGTAATTATACTAATATCTGTTTAATTATTAACTTAATTAACATGATAATTATTAATCAATTATACTAATATCTGTATAATTAATTTCTTAATTATCATAATAATTATTAGGTAATTATAGTAATATTGAGCATAATTTATTAAAACTAAGAATGCATTATCATTATTTTGAGTACAATACATTCTTTAATACAATTTTAATTATTTTATGATATTTTGAGCATAAATCATTACTATATTATGAATATAAATCATTACAATTATAAATAATTATCATTATTCTAAGTTTAAATTAATACAAATATTAATCTTTACTGTAATTTAGATATAAGATTGAAAATATATACAACTAAATTCGAATAAAATAAAATAATCTCAATTTTAAAATTTTTAACTGAAATACAAAAAAATAAATAAATAAATTTAAAGATATCTATATTATAAAGATATTAAATTAAATAGAACACTTCAATTCTATCTAATTAAAATAAATTCCACATGCCAAACACCCTGTGCTCATATGGCATGTAGTGACCTTTCCCATGTGGGAGATCATGAGATCTTAGTGGATGCGTTGTTGACTCTTTGTGCTTCATTAGTTTGAAAAAGTATATTTGAACAGATACTACAATATAATAGAGTCAGTAGCATTCAAAAAAATAATAATAATAATAAATTCCACATAACTTCAAATAATAATAATAATAAATTCCACATATCAATTCGTGAACTTGAAATTTTCATTTTCTTTTATTAGAATATATATTTTCATGTTATATGAAATTTTTTGTCATTCAAAATTTTAAATTATTTTAATAGAATATATGTTTTTCTTTTTTATGAATACTATTGTCATTTTTATTATCAATCAAATATATTTTTAATACATATTAATTAGTTTATAATATAATTATTAATATAATTTTTGATATATATTCAAAATTTATATATTTCATGCCATTTTTAATCAAGTATTCATTATCATTTCATTTTCCAACTACTTAATTTTCATGCCATTTTTATTTTTAGTCAATGATTCTTTATATATATATATATATATATATATATATATATATATATATATATATATATATATATATATATATATATATATATTAATTTACCTATACTATTATTTGGACGGTGGGACCATTTCTTTTTTCATTTGAGTCTATATGGGATCATTTTTAATTTTTAATCAAGTATTAATAATCACATCTTTTACAATTGACCTAATTTCGATGCCATTTAATTCTTAGTAAAATATTTTTTTAAAACATATAAATTAGTTTATACTATAATTATTCATATCATTTTTGATATATATTCAGAATTTATATATTTCGTGCCACTTTTAATCAAGTATTAATTATCATGTCATTTTTCAATTGGCCTAATTTGCATGTCATTTTTGATTCTCAGTCAATGATTCTTTTCTAATACATATTAATTAGTTAATTATTAATAACATATTTTTTATATATATTTTCAGTAATATATTTCCTGCCATTTTCAATCAAGTATTAATTATCATTTTTTTTCCAATTAGTCTAATTTCTATTCCATTTTTATTCTCAATCAATGATTCTTTTATAATACATATTAATTAGTTAATTATTAATAACATTTTTTAAATATTTCTAGTAATATATTTCGTGCCATTTTTAATCAAGTATTAATTATCATTTCCTGTTTTCAAAATATATATATATATATATATATATATATATATATATCATTTACTTTTCCAACCATGCCATTTTTATTCCCATTCAATGATTCTTTTTTTTATACATATTAATTAGTTAATTATTAATAACATATTTTTTTTATTTCTGATAAATTATTAATAATAGATACATTTTTCAATTTATATATACAATAGTTAATCCGTTTCCTTTTCTACATAGTTAATATGGGGATCATTTGTTTTTTCTCAAAATATTATACCATAATTTATGTATTCCGTGCATTTTTAATCTCAGTTAATTATTTTTCTAATTAACAAATACCTTTTCCAATTTACTATACTATTATTTGGGCTATCTGGCCATTTTCCTTTCTCATTTGAGTCAATTTGAAATTATTTTTAATTTTTAATTAAGTATTAATAATCATTACATTTTCCAATTGTGCTAACTTCCATGTCATTTATATTCTTAGGCAAATATTGTTTTAATACATATCAATTAGGTTATACTATAAATATTAATATAATTGTCGATATATATTTAGAATTTATATATTCCATGCCATTTTCAATCAAATATTAATTATTATTTCCTTTTCTAATTGGACTAATTTTCATTCCATTTTTATTTTCAATCAATGATTCTTTTTCATTACATATTAATTAGTTATTTATTAATAACATATTTCTTTATTTCCAGTAATATATTCTGATCCATTTTAATCAAGTATTAATTATCATTTCCTTTTTCAATTGGTCTAATTTTCATATCATTTTTATTACCCGTTAATAATTCTTTTTTAATACATATTAATTAGATAATTATTAATATAATATATTTTTTTTCTAATAAATTATTAATAACATATACCCTTTTTCCAATTTACATATACTATTGTTAATCCGTTTCCTTTTCGACATTGTTAATTTGGAGATCTTTAAAAAAAAAAAATCATTAAAAGGATTAAAGGATTGCGTGTCATTTTGAATCAAGTATTAATTATCATTTCTTTTTTCAATTGTCTTAATTTACATGTCATTTTTTTATTCTCAGTCAATAAATTTTTTAGTACATATTAATTAGTTAATTAATAATAATAATTTTATAATATTTTCAGTAAATTTTTAATAACAGATAGTTTTTTGAATTTACATATACTATAGTTAATCCATTTCCTTTTCGAAATGGTTAATATGAGGATTCTTTTTTTCTTAAAATATTATACCATAATTTATACACTTCGTGCTATCATCAATCTCAATAAATTATTTTTCCAATTAACAATTTTTTTTTTCCAATTTACTTATACTATTGTTTGGACGGTCTGGCCATTTTCTTTTTCATTTGAATCAATTTGGAATCATTTTAATATTTTAATCAAGTATTAATAATCATTTTATTTTTCAATTGGTCTAATTTCCATGTCATTTTTATTCTCAGTTTAATATTTTTTGTAATACATATCAATTAATTTATACTATAATTATTGATATAATTGTCAATATATATTTAGAATTTATATATTCCATGCCATTTTTAATAAAATATTAATTATCGTTTCCTTTTTCAATTGGTCTAATTTGCATGTCATTTTTATTTTCAGTGAATGATTTTTTAATACATATTAATTAGTTAATTATTAATAACATATATATATTTTTTATTTCCAGTAATATATTCTGTGTCATTTTTAATCAAGTATTAATTATCATTTTCTTTTCAAATTGATCTACTTTTCATGACATTTTTATTCTCAATCAATGATTCTTTTTAATACATATTAATTAGTTAATTATGAATAACAATTTTTTAAAAATATTTCTATGTTGATGTGATTATATGATACTAACAACTATTAGTGTAAATAAATTTCATGTGTAAATACAATATGTAACCTTTATTCATTTTAAAGTTTTGTTATGTAATAACTATATAGCAAACATTGCGATATTACAATAAAAAAAACATAGTATTATTTTATTGATTTCTAAAAACATACTATCAATTCAATAAGATTTGATATTTAAAATGAGTAATTAGCTAAAATAATAAACTTTTAATATACCGTATTAAAATAAAAAAATATTACAAACATCTTAGTAAACTACATTAGTAGTTAAACTACAAAAGAAAATCTATATTCTCATTTACCAATAATTTTTATTACACCAAGACTAATTAATCTACATATTAATTGCGCAAGTTAGGTGTTGCAACATCCTTTACTAACATCCATGTTAATTTGTCCAATGTCTAAACTCATCTATATAATCTTCATCACAATAAAATTAAAAAGAATATGATAATTGTTAACTCATCCAATGTTTAAACTCATAAATACAATCTTCATCACAATAAAATTAAAAAGAATATTATGATAAAGAATTGGATATGATACATCGACACTTCAATTTTCATGCATGAAATATTTTCACAAAATAAAAATAAAGTAATTAATAAATATAATATACAAACAACTTGCTAAAGTGCTTACTTGAAATAGTTGTGAAATATTGTATTTTTTGAATAAAACTACAAATAAAATATACTTTATTAAATTTATATACTACTTTTTCAATATATGCAATTGCATTTATATACTACATAGGAGGATTTTATTTTTATTAATAATATAAATTATTATTATTATTATTATTATTATTATTATTATTTTATTTTAATTATTAAGTTAATTCCAGATCTTTATTATTATTAATTAGTGATTTTTGATAGGATTTTCCTTTTTTACTGGTATCCTTATTAATTATTAGGGCCTTTTTTTTTTTTGCACAATCTTACCTTTTCTTTTCCATTTTCAATGAATTAAGGATCATTTTTTATTTTCTTATTTTAATGATTATTATTAGTATTAATTAATCAGTGAATTCAATTTCCTTTTCTATTTTCAGTCAATGACGAATTCTTTTTTATTTTCTTCTTTTACTGCTGACGTTTTTACTGATTATTATTAGTATTAATTAATCAGTGAATTTCATTTTCTTTTCCATTTTCTGTGGATTAAGGATTTTTTTTTATTTTCCTATTTTACTGCTAACTTTTTTACTGATTATTTAGTATTATTAATTAGTAACTTTTTTCCTTTTCTATTCCTTGGGTGGGGATGCAAGGATGGAGGATTTTGTTTTAATAAGAGTATAGATAGACTATAGAAATTTTACAAATATATATCTTAATAATAAAAATTCAATTACATTATATGATTTTTACATAAAATAGAAAAAACATGTTACCGTATATAGACTTTATAGTAAATAGTAAGATATGTTAAAATAAAAATTACTTAATTAAAAAAATAATTTTATTGCATGCCTCAACACAATCACATATTATTTTCATCTATAATCAAATTCATATTCACCTTCATTTTTTTTTTATGTTTTTTTTTTGAATACTATCATCTTCATTTTCCTAATCATCCATTTTAATTTGTAGGAAATCAGGATACCACATCAAACTCGAAACTACATAGGAAGATTTTATTTTTATTAATAATATACATTATTATTATTATTATTATTATTATTATTAAGTTAATTCCATATCCTTATTTAATTAGTAATTTTTTATAGGATTTTCCTTTTTACTGTATTCTTATTATGACCTTTTCTTTTTTTTTTTTTGGGAAAATCTTGCCTTTCCTTTTTCATTTTCAATGAATTAAGGATCCTTTTTTTATTTTCTTATTTTACTGATTATTATTAGTATTAATTAATCAGTAAATTCCGTTTCCTTTTCTATTTTCAATGAATTACGATTTTTTTTTATTTTTTATTTTACTGCTAACTTTTTTACTGATTATGAGGGATAAACTTCTAAGAAATTGATGACTCACATACTATTTTGACACATTAAATATAGAAGCAAATTGAAGCTATAAATTAAGATGAAAGAAGCGACCAATTCAATATAATTATCATTCCCAATATACAAAATCGTCATAAGCCCCTTCCAAGCAGCTATTGGGCAACAAAAAAATTTGAAAAAAGTTTCATCATCATTCTATGTTAAGTCTTAATGTACAAAGCCAATCTTTGATCTTTTGAATGAATCAAGAAAGCTCAAAAAAAAAAAAAAGATCTGCATATGTAAAATGGCATTACAAATAGTAACAGTAATCCCAACTGTAACAAATATATACACCTTCTTAAAACAAACAAAAGGTGAAAAACAAATCAATCAGGATCATAAGATCAAGGGATAGATCATATCCTTGCGTGGAATATATAACATTCATGCATGCATATATATATATATATATATATATATATATATATATATATATATATATATATAATATTGCAGCTTTTGCATGCAGAGCAAATCCCTGGTCCCTTAGCTTTTATGGTTCGATTTGTCCGGTCGTACTGTTTTTGCATGCCGATTCCTCCATGGCAGAACAGAACACATTCTTAGAAACGTTGCATTGAAACAATCCTCGTCTTCCTCGTACGTGCAGTGGAAGAAACAAATGATCCATTAGGCAACAATACAATTCGCGAGATCCTCCTCCCTCGACGCAAAATATAGATTTAATAATGTAAGTAGGTGTCACATGGAGTAGATATATAGATTTAGTTAGTGAAATGAGCTTTCGGGTAATCTTACTGCGGAGAAGGTGGCGGAGTTGGTGCTGCTGGCGGCGATGGGAAGATGCAGGGAGGGAGAACCTACAAATGATGCGGTGAAGGAAATGATGCAGAGGTGGTCAAATGTTTGCACCCAAAGATTATGATTTCAAAAAATTAGAAATTGTATTTATAGGTGAAAAATACTAATCCAAAAGGAAAGTGGAATAATATTAACAATTAATAAAATATTTTTTATAGGTGAAAAATATTAATCCAAAAGGAAAGTGTAATAATATTAACAATTGATCGTGTATATAATTTCTAACCTAATATATATTATTCACATACACGGAATATCCTTTAATTTTGTATTTTTTTTTTAAAGCATCCCTTAATCTTGTAAATAATTTCTAACCTAATATATATTATTCACACAGAATATCCCTTAAACTTGTATATAATTTCTTTAATTAAATAAATTTGAATATTACACAAATGCCCCTAAGTTTTGGGGGGAAAATTTGTTAGGAGGATTTTACTTTTATATATATATATAGATATATAGATATATAGATATATAGATATATAGATATAGATATAGATATAGATATAGATATAGATTAAGAATTATTAACATTCTTAACGTCTAAAATTGAATTTTAAATTCAAATTATAACTTTCAATCAAAAGATTTTGGGGTGTCAAAAGATATTTAACATTATGTCTAACACAAGTTTTATAAGGAATTAAGAATTATTAACATTCTTAACGTCTAAAATTGAATTTTAAATTCAAATTGTAACTTTCAAAATTTGTATTATGTCAAATAAATATGTATTAAACTTTGGTCAACTGTTCGTGTTTATAATTATAAACCGTTATCCTTAACTAGTCGTATTCGTATTTCATTTAGCATTGATGTGTTTGTATTATAATCATGTTAACTTTTTAACAAATATGTTTGGGCGAATTGTCAAGTCTAGATAGATGGATTAAGAAATGTAGTTGTATATAAAAATACTTTAAAATATATAATACCGATGACACTACAATAAGAGAAATGAAGAAAAAAAAATGTTGTGATAGCCTGAAATTTTAGAAGCCATTGCGTATTTGTTCATGCTATCACTATCCAAAAACAATTAACGTTATCGTTGAAGCAAGAAATCACATTCTCATCAAATATGAGAGCAATTGATGGTCATTGATAGTACTAATTTCTGGATGTACTCATAGTGTATATTGTATGTTTGTTAGATCAAGAGTGTATGTAATGTACGAACAATATAATAGAGAAGAGATAAAGCAAATGTGCTTCTTTTATTCACGTTGTATTGTCTTTAGAGAGGGTTAAGAGATGATGTTCTTTGTAGAGAGTGAAAAGGGGAAAAAGCCCCCAACTAAGAGGGCTAAAGGCCCTTTTATAGGCACAAGGAGATGGCGGGTTTGACCCGTTATCTTTGACATTGACCCGAATCGTTTGACCCGACCTAAATAGGAGCATAGAGCGTATGGGGAGTTTGAACCCGGGATATATTCCCAATCACTCATGTTTTCGTGGCCTAACAATTAGTTAGTTTTTTTTTTTTTAAATACTAATTGATTAATTTTTTTAAAGAAATATTTATATATTCCATAAACTCCACATTTAGAGGTATTTACTTTTAAAGAGTTAAATCATAGTTAATTTCACCAGAGGTCCTTTGTCTTTGATGGCAATTTCAAATTTAGTCCTAGATTATCGTTTTTGTCATTTAACATCTCAGACTATTATTTTTGGACACTTTTCATGACTTTTCATATTTTTAGTAAGGACATTTTGTCTCTTCGTATTTTTCTTTTGTTATTTTTCTGATTTTAACCTATTTAATTGGTTTAGAACTTTAGGTAACCTCTGATTTTTAGTAACCATATTTTTCAATCGGTTTTTAGTAAAGTCCGAAACCAATTAAACTGGTTGAAATCAGAAAAATAACAAAAGAAAAATATGAAGAGACAAAAATGTCTTTACTAAAAATAAGAAAAGCCATAAAAATGATTAAAAGTGTCTAAAAATAATAGTTTGGGATGTTAAATGACAAAACGATAGTCTAAGACTAAATTTGGAATCATCACCAAAGACAATAGACCTCTGGTGAAATCAACCCTGTTAAATCATATCTAAGAAAATTAAGGTGGTACGTTATAGTTGGACTCTTTTGCTATAATGGAAAAAAAAAAAAAGTTATAAACGTGAATTGTTGGTCTTGTGTCACTATCAAATTTAAGAAGAGTTCATGGCTCTATACCTTTTGGAAGTGGAGCTGAAGATAATTGGTTGAGAGAGGCAGAGAGCAAGGAGCAAATTATATCGTGCACCCCAAGAATTTATATGTATTGTGTTAAAAGTTTATGTGTATTATGTTTAGAGTTTATATGTATTATGTTAATAGTTTATGTGTATTATGTATTATTTAAGATTATGTGTATTATATTAAGAGTTGATGTATTCTACTATACAATTATATATATAAAAAAAATAAGAGATTTTTAAGGTGCGCCCTGGTACACGATATAACAATTGGAGAGCAAGGCCAACGTTGTAGTGCACACCTGCACACTGACACGTCTTCTTCAATGTTATAAAGATCAGATGTGGGTCATGATAATTTAGCATTCAAAATACTTATATGGGTCACACTAGTGTAAAACGATTTCACAAATCCTTATTTGTGAGACGGATCGAGTCAATATGTAAATGTAATACTAATTAGAAGAAAATTATAATATTTTTGAGGACAAATATAATACATTTATATTAAAATGTAGAAGTATTACATTTTTTCCATATAAATAATAAATATTTTATTTCTTATTAGTATTATATTTTTCATTATAAGTATTTATTACATTTGATATTAATTCAACCCGTCACATGGACAATAATCCATGAGACTGTCTTTACACAACTTTTAGCCAAAAATCTTATTTCGTAAAAGTTCTTTACACATTATATACAAATGTAAAGTGCTCTGCACATCCTAATGTGAACAGTAACACTTATAGTTAAAATTGAGATATAATTTCATGTTTTTATCAATTGATTCAAACTAAAACCTGCAAGTTTCTAGAACTATAACTAGTATAAGCTTCTCGTTAAAAAAATAACTAGTATAAGCCTTTTGCCCTTTTTTCTTTGGAAATTAAGCTTTAAATTATTTCCATGATCTCCTTAATTAATTTTCTAATCAAAGGCTTAAGTTTCTTGCAGTGCATAGAAGTTTCCGACGGAAGGTTTAATTTGATTATTCAATTACTTCTAGAACAAAAAGAAGAAGAATTGACCAATTCTTTTGACCCAGTGCAATTCCTTGGACCGGAATCACCGGATAAGTCAAAGACCATTTCTAGAACCCAAAATAATCCGGGTGAAGACGGCATTGCCGCTGCAAAAATAGGAAATTGCTATATTAGTTAGTTTCATACCAAATTTAGGTATATAAAAATAATATTATATACGAAGTAATTATATAAAGTGTAATATTTATAATCTTCCAAAATTTTATTTTTTAATCCTCTTTTTCTTATCCCAAAAGGTTTAATCCTCTTTTTCTTAAGGACATCTCCAAGATTAAATATGAGAAAGGAGAGAAAATATTATTCTTCGGGAACAACTTTGTCTCTGAAGAAAATAAAGAGAAAGCCGCACACTATTTAATGTGGTGCATGGTGCCCACCAACTGGGTTGCAAAAATCGCGCCTAAGCGCCGAGTAATTAGCGTCTAGGCGGCACCCGACCACCTATAAATTTGGCGAAATCGCTGTTCTAGGTGACTTAGGTGCCAACTAGGTCGCCGCGGACTAGGCGGGAGTTTAGGTTGCCGTTTAGTTATTTTTTCGTGTTTTTGTTTAAATGAGCTATTTCGCTCAAACAAACCCCTTTTTAGTGAAATAACTCTAAATTGTTCAAATCAGTCGCAAATTCAAAAAATGTGATACAAAATTATTTGAAATTAGGTACTCTAATATTAATACTTTGTGAGTTGTGATTTTGTATTGTGTTTTGATTCTTTAAATCTTTATATAATTTACAATTCTAGATATTTTTTAGGTTAATATTATTGTATAATCATAGAAGTTAGAAGAACAAGAAGAAGGAATACACAAAAATGGAGAGGGAAGAAGTGTCATCTTATTCATCTCATCTACTTGATACAAAGTATGTCCATCAATATATAATACAAAAGATATAAATATACATAAGAACAAATTGCACTTTTGGTCCTGTGAGTATTAGGGTACTGACAATTTGAGTACGTGACTTTCAAAACTCCCAATTTAAACCTTTAACTATGCAATTATTGGCAGATTTGGTCCTCCGGGCCAAATTGCCGGCCAATTTTGGCCGGAAAAACATAAATTGGTTGAAATTATTTTTTGACGAGGGTAAAATTGTCATTTCACTCCCTTCTTCTTCATTCTAACGAAAGAGGATAGGAAAACTCCGGCTAAGCTCCCGGCGGCGTGCGGGTATTTGAAGATGGAAACAATATGGGCGTTCCGGGTCGGGTTATCCGACGGGACGGTTGTGTTTCCGGGCCGGTACGAACTGAAAATGTGGATCATGCCCAGAACCCATATCAGGCCACCCACAAGCTCGTGAATCCGTCCGAGTTTCGGAGCATGTGGTAAGTGAAGGCGGAGATGGTGGCGGCGCCGAGGCACCCGGCCGCCGTGGCGTGGAGGGAAAGTCAGCTGGCCACCGATCTTCTGTCCGGAAAATGTCGCCGCCGGATTAAGTTGCCGACGAGGCCGCGGACCATTAGGCCGAGGTGGCGGGCGTGGGAGGAGTTGGCGATGGTGTTGGCGGCCACGATGGCGGCGATGTACGGCGGGAAGATCCATCTGGTCCTGAAGAACCCGGCGGGGAGGCAGAAGAAAGCTCCTGCTCCGGTGGCGGCTGCGGCGACGATCTGCAGATTCCGGCCAAAGTCGAGGTGGACGGACAGAATTCCGAGCAGTGGCGCCACTAGAATTAGCCCAATCGCCCAAGAAAAGGATATCCAGTCCAGCGGGGAAAAATTAACGCCGCCGATCTTTATAATCCGATTAGTCACTGTTGTGTATCTGCGAACGCGAAGATTTCGAAGGACGCCAAAGAGACGGTTCAGGAGTGCGTGTCGGAGTTCATCAGTTTCATCACCGGCGAGGCATCGGACAAGTGCCATGACTGTCAACGGCGAAGAAGAAATGGAGAATGAAGAATAAGGGAGTGAAATGACAATTTTACCCTCGTCAAAAAACAATTTGAACCAATTTATGTTTTTCCGGCCAAAATTAGCCGGTAATTTGGCCCGGAGGACCAAATCTGCCAATAATTGCATAGTTAAAGGTTTAAATTGGGAGTTTTGAAAGTCACGTACTCAAATTGTCAGTACCGTAATACTCACAGGACCAAAAGTGCAATTTGTTCTATACATAATGAGCAATCAAAGCTTCCGTTACGTCTGTTACAAATGATGTCTACTAAATATGTTTATAACACTCCCCCTTGGACATTATTTGTCCACGATCTTGCTTCGATAAAACTTGCTAGGAAAACCCTGTGGGAAAAACCTAGACAAGAAAAGAGTACAATAGAAAATATATTCATGCCTCATTAAAAACTTCACTAGGAAAACCACGTGGGAAAAACCTAGTTGAAGAAAAGAGTACATGACATATGTATATATTGTATTTGGTCGCCTCATTAAAAACCTTAACTTAAGAAAACCCTGTGGGAAAAACTTAGTTAAGGGAAAAAGAGTACAACCATAAACCTTCAGGGCGCAAACTGCATAATCTTCAGGATTTTGGAGTTTGTCCATTTAAGCAATTATTTTGCAACATTTCCTCTTTTATATCATTATCATACTCATGCCTCGTTAAAAACCACACTAGAAAAACCCAATGGGAGAAAACTAGTGAGGAAAATAGTACATGATGTGTTGCAAATAGTGCGCAACTATTAGTCTTTTATGACTTAATCTTCAGGATTTTACGTCTAATCTTCCAGATTGATTCGAGTAAATGTAATTCTCGTCTCCCCCTGAAGATAACACTGTTCAAGTTCTACATATATTTCAAAAATTTGAGAAAATGGATTAGACAAATCTTCTGGATTGTCACTAAAGTAAATATCTAATAATCTTATGGCTCTTCCAGAGCTCACATAACATTTGTGCAACACAAGTGTTATTGTCCCCATTTTGAACATTTAGGGAAATTCATTGTATAACCAGTTTGGACTTGGCATTGCGGGGATCAAACAAAACAGCCAGTACCCAAGTAGCCTATTAAAACCGTATCATGGTTTCTTACATAAATGTCATGTCTTTGTATCTCGAAGATACCGGAGGATATGTTAATCATTATTCAAGTACTTCATTTGTAAGGGGGGCACTAAATTTTGCTAGCAATTTCATCGCAAATATGTTGCGATTATGGAACTTCTGGTTCTATAATGGTGCTCCAACGATAATGAAGTAAGGGACTTCGAGTCCAAAAAAAGGTTCCTTATCTGCTTCAAGAGATTATTAGGCAACCTTTAGTTTGATAAAAACATGACACTTATATGCATATAGACATGTGAAAAAGTATTTTTAGATGTAGGCTGACTGGTGTATATAAACAAAATTCTTCAAAAGAAAACTCGATCTTCAAGTCGAGATAATACTTATAGCTTTCACAAGCTTTTTATTTCAAAAGTCTCAGTCTTTAAACATGAACTGACATTATCAAGCTCTTTATATATTTCATTGATGTTTATACCATCAATCTTGACTGAGATAATAAATAATAAATAAGTTCATTATGAACCCTTTATCGAGCACACAATGGTACATATTATTCCTTCAATGAGGATATTAACTCCATTCGCAACCCTTTAAAGAGTAAATAATGACACATAATAATACTTAAATAAATCCTCATTTCGAGAATTATGAATCCATCAGGGATTTCTCAGGATAAATTTAACTGCATATCTAAATTTATTTAGTATTATGCCAATTGTATTATGTAGCGGAACTTAATGCCATTTACTGTGGGAGAGTATATTTGATGAAAATCAATTAAGGGTCTCTGCGTGAACCCATAGGCTACAAACTCGCTTCATCACCTCATTATTCTTATTTCTCTTTCATGCACACACCCATTTGTAACCTTCAGGGCTAACGCTCAAATGGTGTATTGTTATAAAGAGAATTTATTCATTTTAGCGAGTCGAGCTATGCCTTAATTGCTCCTTTATATGTTAAATAGTCATGACACTTCCGGTGCCTAACTCTGGATCCAGATTATCATATAACGAGCAATTTGTAATGGCAATTGTGTTGTCGACAACTATAACCTTTATATAAATGTCTCCCATATTTGTAAAAGTAATGGCAATTTCTAAAACAACCAGATTCTAAACATTTCCCAAAGATATTTTGATCTGGTCGTTCCGCATCCCTAGTATTACGTTTGTTTGGTGCACCTATAAGTCTTACTAGGGTTTTTCGTCATCTGGACGAACGTCTGCAGGACATAATTATTCAAACTATTTCAAGAGTGACAATATTTCTTTACTAGATCTAGTATTATGCTCCATATCTCTTTCACCGATAGATCTCCTACACTTCTAGTGTCAAGGAGTATCGATAGATATGTTTGGTCCAAGGATATAGGACCTAGTCACTTCTTTTATGATCATTATGATCAATAGATGTATTTGGCAGATTATTTGCTAAAATTGCAATTAGATTATCTTTTGAACTTCCAGTTCAATCTAACTAGTACATGGATTTAAATAATGAAGATGTTTTTAATCTTATGAAATTTCTTGGCATTCCAAAAAGCTACGGAGTAGTATATTATCTCCCCCTAATGCCGAGAAACAATCTTCATTAGGAATGCAGTCAACGTACCCAATTATATATATTGATCCCCTATCATGGGCTTTCGGTATTTAATCAATAGACGGAGGTTTTCTTTGATAGCCCTTTTAGAGGTACGTTGTGGTGGTGATATAAAAATAGACTGCGCAAATAAAATAACGCAGATAGGGAAACGTTACTTCTGAAACCACGTACTAGGTGAAAAAGGGGGTATAGCAATCCTTGAGGGATTGATTTGTGATATGCATTGAGTTAGACTTGGGTAAAAAGAACTTGACTCATAGTAACGTCATAGCAATCCTTCAGGGATTGATGGGATAGGTGGACCATTTTTGGTCAAGAGTTTATCGTCAAGGTTCATCCTAAAGAATTAAAGTCCTTAATCTACCTTCTGGGCAAATAAATATAGAAAAAAAAATGAGGGCTATAAACTTCAATATCATATGCCCAAATCTCATGTCAAAGAGTTTCTATAGCAGAAACTAGCACTGTAAACATGTCATAGCCTTTAATTGTTATCATATGCAAGCTAAGGTTTAGCAACAACATGTGCAACTTAACCATATTGAGAATTCATGATATTTTCCCACTTATAAGTTGGGTGGTAAATCTCAATAGCTATGGCCTATAGCAAATCATAAATTGCCAACAAGAGAAATAACAAAATTTCTTATATGAACATAATCAAGAGATTATATGCTAAATGATGTCAATTAAAGAGAAAGCACATGTAATATGTGATATATTTGTCCCTTATGTCTTGGACACTAAAAACTCAATTTAGTCATGCACATCCATTGAATAAAGAGTATCATGTTTGGTACACGCAAGGCATGACATGACAAGAGATATTCTTATTAATTCATAAATTAGAAAAATGAGAGAAGTACCGTTCGCCGAAGAATAATGAGCACATGTTTGTTGATGGGCCCATTCATTCTTATTTCAGGGAGTCAAAAACAGTACTTTTTCAAGCAAGCTCTCATTTTATTTCATAGTTTCATACAAGTATGAAAGAATCACAAAATAGCAAGATATACAAGCTGAAAACGGCAAAAAATTTTAGAATTGTGACCTGAATTTCAGAATTTTCTGGGGAAAAATGGTATAACACATTTTGGCACAAAATTTTTCAGATATGTAGTTCATCAAGTCTAGAACGTACACAAAAATTTTCATGCCAATCCAAGGTCTAAAAGTATTTTTCCCGAAATTTTTCTCAACATTGCTCCAGGCAGAAAATTGACAGCACACTGCCAAAACATTACAGAATTTTCTGGGATAACTGGAGCATATTTTCAACAAAAACTTTTTATAGATATCAAATGACACAAGTTTATGTTCTCCAGGAAAAATTTCATTCCAAAAGGAGTTCAAGAAGTATTTTTCACGAATTTAATTTTCAAACTGCACCGGTCAGAATTTTCAGGCAGTGATTACTGTGTGTAAAAAAGAAATATTCACAAGTTGTTTGCTTCAGGCAAACCATCATGGTGTGAGTCAATTTTGACTTTTGGACAGTAGCATAACATTAGAAATAGAAGTTGCAAACGTCATTCATGAGTCATAAGTCACCTTAAAGATCAATCCCATTTGAGGTCTTCTAGACCTTTATTAAAAACGATCCGATGACCAAGCATATTGCCAAGTAGGAATGGCTCGGAACTCATAAAGTACATTCCTACAAAAAAAAACTAAAATTTTGATGTCTTTTAAAAAAAAAACAATGACATTCAAAATACTTATTATAATCTGGTCATGTACTACTACAGGAGTACAAGGTGACTATCACATATGACAATGAGACCCATACTATTTTAAATAATTTTTAGTTATGTACTTCTACTAGAGTACAACGGATTCATGTACCATCCGAAAAGGTACCATCCGGGAAGTAAAACCCGTCCAGAAAATTAAACATAGAGAAGTAAATTCTGAATTGTCAAATAATTCCGGGTGACCCACGAGAATTAAATTCTCAGATCATACGTCCATTTTATACATTAATGGATCACAATAATTTATTGATCATAGGATCATACGATCATTCAGGGATCAACTTAGGCTCTATGAATCTTTTCGATCAAATATTCATAA
This sequence comes from Ipomoea nil, assembly GCF_001879475.1. Lineage (NCBI taxonomy): Eukaryota > Viridiplantae > Streptophyta > Magnoliopsida > Solanales > Convolvulaceae > Ipomoea > Ipomoea nil. Next base: position 341,522 of record NW_017618983.1, read on the forward strand.
CCGATGGTTTAGACTAAAAGGTGTCAAATAAAAATTAGTGCTCTAAGTGTTTACCTTCTGGGCAAAACAATATTAAAAATATGCACTTTTATTGTGTTCAAATACTCACATTTGAGATATTCAAGATTCAAAACTCATGCCATATAATTTTATGATAAAAATTAGCACCATCAATATGCATGAATTTGGACAAATAAATCATTTGACTTCCAAATCAGAATTTAGTCAATTTGTCATAAGTCATATAAATTGTCGTAGTGCTATTATCATATAACTAGTGCTATGAATTCGCTTTATGGGCACTGCTATGTTTAAAATTCATGCTATAACCACTTGTTGATTAAGACAATCCTACAAGGACTATCATATAATAAGTGTATAAAATAATGGCTTTAATTTGCCATCCGAGCAGGGCTCCTAAGAGATTTAAGAGAAATCTCAGAATATATAGCCTATAGCAAAGAATTGTTACCATCAGGAACAAATCAAATGCTCTTTTGTGATGACTCACATCGCTGTAAAGCATGAGATAGCAATTTGTGATACAACAATAATTTGTAACTTGACAACAAGTGCACCGACCATACAATGTATGTGGTGGTCACATCAAGGAAGTGTCACAATATTATGTATTTTTTAATTTAATTAAGCTCTCTAATTCTATGCATGCGCATCAACTGGATGCAAAAGCATATGACATATCTCCTTCCTAAACAGTATGACAATCATTCTCCTAGAGTTAATCATGTGATAAAGGCAGTCTTCAAGCATATATGATCACTTACACATAATAGCTAACTATCACATAACAATATATGCATGTACATCTCATAGAAGAATTAAATATAGGTACTTAGCTTATAGTGCGTAGCAGGGTCGTCCATGAAGCACTATCCAAAAATTTTGTGCCCTTCAGTTGCAACTTCGATCTCTAGCTGCTACACGAACGGCAATGCTCAAAAAAAAATATTTATGTTCACACATATAACCTGTAAATATTCTCATACATATATGTGCATATGTATTTTTAAAAGGATTATAAAATAAAATACTTAGCTCTGGCCGGGTTTAATTAGTCGTAATGTTGGCACATTGCACTTTTCTCGTACAACAAATTATGAACAGAAGCTGGTAGATTCGAGGTCTGGGCTTCTCAATCTAGGACTCTGCTGCACATCCCATGAATTTCAACAATTCTCACAGCAAGAAAAATGGCAAATGCTAGAACTTAATCTTCAGTCAATACACATATTCCAGAGCTTTCTTGTTTTAATTTAATTCTGGACCCTTGCTTCCCTATTAATTTAACATAACAGAATGCAACCATGGTCGCTGTTGAACTTGTACCACTTTCTTTACGCCCAATTGTGCCGGTAATGGGATCTTGTTGTAAACATCTGGTAATGGGATCTGTCGGCAACGATGCCGTTGTTGTGAGCAGCGATTACCAAATCTGTGAGAACGAACAACCATGTCGATGAAGATAGCAGCCACCATGTCGTCCGGTAATGCAGCACCAACCATCACGATGGCGCCCCAAAATGGCGCTGTAGAAGGCGGACGTGGACCAGGATTACGGCGTTGCCGGGTCATAGGTAGTTCTGGACTGCCCACTACACGGCGTAGGTGCTCTCGTCACTGAGATCGACGGCGGTGGCGATTTTCCGTTGCGCCCCGGCCGGAACTTCGATCTGCCTCGATCCATTTCTAGATTCAGCCGCTGAAAAGGAAATCTCCTCCGCCGCCGGCTTCTTCGAAGAAGAGATAGTGCTTCTAGACTACGAACGTCGATCGCAGGTTGCGGAGGTCGATCGCGACCGATCGCCACCTGTTCATCAATCACCAGAGGATCAGCGTGATCTTCGCGTATTGTCATGACGATCACGGGTTTCGATCTTCTTCTCCAACGATGTATAGACTCGGTCTCCACTCCGATCAAAGCTGAGAATTCATTGGGTAAAGCATCATGTGCTGATAACGTGTTGTATAATCATAGAAGTTAGAAGAACAAAAAGAAGGAATACACAAAAATGGAGAGGGAAGAAGTGTCATCTTATTCATCTCATCTAATTGATACAAAGTATGTCCATCAATATATAATACTGGTAGGGAATATCCTGACCGGCATAACTTAACCCCGGTTGGTGTGCCTTTGTCTTTTTCTTCTTGTCTTTGCAGGTAACAGGTCGGGCTTCTTGTGAAGAACCCGGTCGGGGTCCGTCTGGGAGTTGTCCGAGCGGGAGAGCTGACGAGAGACACGTGGCGGCTCCACGCGTTGACAGGCAGGGCACCCGGGACGGCGACACGTGGTGGCTACGTGGGAAGTATGCCGAACGGCCGGATTTGTGTCTCCGGCGCCGCGGCTATAAATACCCGCGACAGCTACAGTGTGAGGGACTTTTGGACGATCGATAGGTTGTTTTAGAGAATCCCGACCACAGTCAGTCGGCACTCAGAGCAACCAAGTAGATTGTACTTAGGGCCTTCACCGTGATCAATAAAAGATATTTACTTGCTTTAATTGATCTCGTATTTACTTAATTACTGCGTACGTGGCAATTAGTAGTATCATTTTGGCGCCGTCTGTGGGGAACCGTACAAGAAAGCTATTGTCTTGACGAGAACCGAATCACTCCCCAACCATGTATCCGTGGGCACAAAACCTCTTTGCCGACGACCAGGCGGATGCAGCAAGCTCATCCGACCACCAGGCAACATAACAACAAGGTCAGACGATGGACCTCAACCTCAATCTCTCACCACCACATCAATCCAACACATACCCGGCCGCCCAACAGCCGGTGAACTACATTCAACCGGGGCACCCAACACCCGGTCAGCCATATCCACAACAGCCGATGATGTATCCCGGCCAGTATCCATACCCGGTCCCACATCAACCGTACGGGTATTGGCCTGGCCAATCGATGTATTACACGCCCCCGGTTGGTTATCCACCTTATACGCCTGCGTACACGGCTCCAGCCGCCGCCCCTCCAGTTTACCCGGCCGCACAAGTATAGCCGCAGCATCAGCCCGCTTCCCGGGCTCGACGCTCGGCTCGTTCGCGGTTGGGGTCGGGGGGTGCTGATGCGATGGAGGCACCTCGGCAGGCCCAGCAAGCAGCGGAAGTTGCCCGAGCGGTAGCTTTTGATCGTCTTCGACCGGCGATGCGACAACGTTTGGGGCCCCAAGACCCTAACCGGCAGCCGGAAGACGTACAGATGCAGGAAGCCAGCCGGAGGCTTCATCCGGGCATAGCGGGTCGAGATCTCATCGACGACGACGCGCTCGGGATGCAGCCCAAGCTGCCCAAGCCGCCGAGCTCAACGAGACCCGAGGATTGCTCTATAATCTCCAGGCGGAGTTTGCGCAATTCAGAAACGCGCACCCTGCAACACCCCCGGTCGACCAATCGACCCTGCTTAGGATGCCTTTCACGGCCGAGGTAATGGCTCAGCCTACCCTCTTGATTTGAAGGTCTCCGGGGAGAAAAGTTACGATGGTCGTACGGACCCTGAGGTCCATGTTAATGATTTCTATGGCAACATGGTGCTGAAGGGCGTATCAGACGCCGTGATGTGTAGGGATTTTTATTCCACGCTTACCGGTCGGGCGGCGGAGTGGTTCCGGACTTTGCAGCCGGGCTCGATTGCAAATTTTGACACCTTGGCAATCAAGTTCGTGAGAAAATTCATCACCTCCAAGGTGGTGAGAAAGCCCTACATGTACTTGGAGAAGGCCAAGCAGCTTGAAGGGGAGAGCTTGACCGACTTCCTTGTCAAGTGGAAGGCGGCGGTCGGGGAAGGCGAGCCCATGGATGATGCGACCGCCACCCACATGCTTCACATCTCCCTCCGGGCGGGTTATTTGTACCAGGATTTTATTCTACACCCCCCGGCTATTTATGAGGAGGCCCTTCGAAGGGTCACAGATTATGCCAACGCCGGCGAGGCGAATGCCGTAAAGCGCTCGCAGGAGGTCGGGTCTTCGTCCCGTAAACCGGCCGGGCGGGCGGAACACTGATCGGGTGATGACCATTCCCGATCCCGCACCAGGCCTGGTGAGTTTACGGCCCTGAACCGATCCGCAGCGGAGGCCATGCAGTACGCTCAGTCCTGCAATCTCATCAAACTCCCCCATCCCGATCGAGACGGCCCCGACAAGAATAAGCATTGCACTTACCATCGATGTGCCGGGTATGACACTGAGGAGTGTACCCACTTGCGCCAACTATTGGAGGATTTGCTCAATCTTGGGAAGTTGGACAAGTGTGTGGGGAAAAGAGAAGATACCAAGAGGAATACCGATCGGAGAGATCACCGGCGCTCCCATCACCGTTCCGATCATTTTGATCGTGATGGACGCTCCGATCGGTCAGGTCAGGACCGAAGAGACGATCGAAGAGATGATCGTCGTGATGACCGGCGGGACCCTGACCCTCCATCTAGCAGCCGACCAGCAGGAAAGCCGACCATCCACGTCATTTTTGGTGGATTGGACGATGCTTCCCGGTCGAGGGGCAATTGCCCGGTCGCGGTAGTGGATTCCCGAGACACCGGGAAGAGGCAGAAGATGGAGCCCATAACCTTCACCTTCGAAGATCAACCCAGCAGCGGTGACCATGGCATGGAGGCGCTAGTGGTCACGATTGATGTGAAAGGGACGGATGTCCATAGGGTTATGGTGGACACTGGTAGCAGTGTGAACGTCCTTTATTTGGACGTATTTGAGAAACTTGGACTTGACAGGAAGGAGCTGATTCCGGTCGGTGTACCACTGTCAGGATTCACCGGGGCGCTCATTTATCCCGAAGGGAAAATAATGCTCCCAGTCGAGATCGGCACATCCCCGAAGTCGATCAAGACGGAGCTAGAGTTCGTTGTGGTCAACCTCCATTGCGTCCACAACATTATCTTGGGTCGACCCGCAATAATGAAGATCGGTGGGATAATTTCAATGCCACACCTCTGCATGAAATTCCCCACCCCCAATGGGGTCGGTGTAGTCCGCGGCGACGTTTAATCCGCCCGGAAGTGTTACACCCGAGCGGTCAATAGACGTGACTCCGGTCAGTCTTCCTGGGTGAACATTATAGCCAAGGAAGAGGCTAAAGACCGGAAGGAACAACCCAAACCTTCCGAAGAAATAGAGGAAGTTCCCCTGTCCGAGGACCGACCGGACAGGAAGATCAAAATTGGCCGGGCCCTCACCCCCGAGCTCCGAACAGAAATCTTGGCCATACTCCGGGAGTATGCCGATATCTTTGCATGGGGGCCCGAAGACATGCCCGGGATCGATCGATCGGTAATTTGTCACAAGCTAGCCGTCGATCCCGCAGCAAAGCCGGTCGTGCAGAAGACCCGGCACCTTTCTTCCGATCGCCGCGAGTTTGTCAGAGAAGAAGTCAAGAAGATGGCGGCGATCGAGCACATCCGACCGGTGATCTATCCCGAGTGGGTGGCCAACATTGTCCTTGTTCCGAAGCCCCCAGCTTGGAGGATGTGCATTGACTTCACCGACCTCAACAAGGCTTGTCCGCTCGACCCGTATCCTCTACCGAGTATCTATCAGATGGTCGACGAGACGGCCGGGTCCGAGTTGATGAGCTTCATGGATGCATTCAAAGGATATCATCAAATAATGATGCACCATGAAGATGAGAGCAAGACAGCCTTCGTGACCCCGGACGGGCTGTATTGCTACCGAGTGATGCCGTTCGGTCTCCGTAACGCGGGAGCGACCTACCAGAGGATGGTCAACATGCTCTTCGCTGATTTGCTAGGCCGAACGATGGATGCTTACATAGATGATATGCTGGTCAAGAGTCGGGACCGATCCGACCACACTCGGGACCTCCGGAAGTGCTTCCAGATTATGAGGAAGTACCAGTTGCGGTTGAACCCGACCAAGTGCACATTTGCGGTTCAGACCGGGAAGTTCCTCGGCTACATGATGACCAAGAGGGGAATCGAGCCCAACCCGGCCAAAGTGAAAGCGATTCTGGATATGCAACCACCTTCTACCGTTCGGGAGGTCCAGCAATTGACCGGTCGGTTGGCAGCTCTCAGCCGGTTTCTCTCTAAGTTAGCCGAGCGCGCTTTACCTTTCTTCAAGGTATTGCGTAAAGTGAATGGATTCGTCTGGGACGAAGAATGCCGAGCGGCTTTCGATGAGTTAAAGGAGTATCTCATGTCACCAATCGTGTTCTCAAAGCCCGAGCTCGGAGAAGAGCTAGACGTGTACCTCGCCGTCTCCGATCGTGCAGTAAGCGCAGTATTGTGCCGAACCGATCCGGAAGGGGTCCAGCGACCGGTGTATTATATATGCCACGCGCTACATGGTCCCGAGCTCCGGTACTTCCGGTTAGAGAAGGTCGTCTACGCCTTGTACATTTCAGCGAAGAAGCTGGCCCCCTACTTCCAGGGTCGAGCGATTCGCGTTTTGACCGATCAGCCGATTGGGCCAGTCCTCCGAACTGCTTCATCATCCGGTCGCCTAGTCAAGTGGGCGCTAATGCTGACCCAGTACGCGATCGAATACCGACCGAGACCAGCCATCAAAGGTCAAGCCCTTGCTGATTTCTTGGTCGAGTGCACCACCCGGGATACCCGACCTCCCGAGGTAGCGGATCCCGAGGTTGAGTGGTGGTCGCTGGCTACTGACGGGTCGAGTAGCAAAAAAGGAGCAGGAGAAGGAGTGGTGGTCACGAGCCCGGAGGGATTCAAAGTCTTCTTCGCCCTCATGTATCAGTTCCATCCGACCAACAATGAAGCCGAGTACGAAGCCTTTATCAATGGCTTACAGTGCGCTCGGGACTTGGGGGTTGAATACATTCGAGCTCAAACAAACTCCGCGCTCGTGGTCGGGCAGGTTCTCGGAGATTATGAAGTCAATGGAGAGCGTTTACAACTATACCGAGATCTGGCCATGGAGAAGCTTGCTCAATTCCGGGGATATACAGTCCGGCACATACCCCGTTTGGATAATGCCGATGCGGATATCTTGTCCAAATTGGCTCAAGACGCCCCGGAGCACATGTCGAAAATAGCCCGGATTCTGGTGATCCCAAGACACAGCATCCACCGCCTGCCGGTCAATCCAATCCAACCGGTAGAAGACAATTGGATCACCGATCTGAAGGAGTTCCTCGAGCACGGTCGGCTCCCAGACGACCCCCAGCGTGCTCGGAAGGCCAAGCTTAGAGCCCCGAGGTTCCAAGTCTTGGACGGTCGTCTTTATAGGCGATCGTATGGAGGCCCTCTTATGCGTTGCTTGACCGCATTCGAGGCCGATTTGGTTATAAAGGAATTGCATTCAGGTATATGTTCTTCACACCAAGGAGGCCGATCGTTAGCCCGTCGTATCATGCTGATCGGGTACTATTGGCCGTCCCTCCAGCTAGACTGTGAAAAGTTAGCTCGGGAATGTGAAACGTGCCAACTGTTTGCCCGGATGCCTGGATGACCGGCAACCTTCTATCAGCCGGTCACGACTTCAATTCCCTTTGCCAGGTGGGGGGTGGACATTTTGGGTCCCTTCCCTCAACTCTCCGGTCGGAGAAAATTCGTCATTGTCGCCATTGACTATTTTTCCAAGTGGATCGAAGCCGAGCCGTTAGCCACGATCACCTCTCAGCAGTATGCTCGGTTCCTTTGGCTCAATGTCATTTCCCGCTTTGGTGTGCCTGTGCATCTCATCAGCGACAACGGCCGCCAATTTGTAAGCCAGTATTTTCAAAACTTCTTGGCCACGATCGGGACGACCCACGTCCGATCGTCGGTGGCTTACCCGTAGGGAAATGGACAAGTAGAGAATGCCAACCGGACGATTTTGGAAGGTCTGAAAAAGAAGCTGCACTCGGTTGGTCGTAGTTGGGCCGATGAGTTGCCATATGTATTGTGGACTTATCGGACGACCCCGAGGGATGTTACTTTGGAGACCCCTTTCGCCCTGGTTTATGGAGCAGAAGCCCGACTCCCGATCGAGGCTTGGATCCCGACCGATCGAGAAAGAACTTACAATGCGGAGGAAAATGAACATGCGATGGTCGTGGATCTCGATGGGGTCGAAGAGAAGAGAGAGCTAGCCGCTCGGCGTATGACCGAATATCATAAGCGAGTTAAAAGTTCAAAGGATGTCCGGGTCAATCCTCGTTACTTTCAGGTGGGAGATTACGTCTTACGACGAAGGGAGGCCAGTCAACCTTTGGAAGGCGGGAAACTAGCTCAAAACTGGGAAGGGCCGTACGTCATCAGCGCGGTCGTACGACCGGGGACATACCGACTGGAGACGACAACCGGTCGGGTGATCGAGGGGACTTGGAATTCCGAGCACCTCGTCATGTTTAGGCATTAGCCTATTTTTTGTAATTTTTGGACGAAGTGGGAGCTCGACCTGCGAGTCAGTCCCGATCGTCGTTTGTATATTACATTCATTGTTGTAAATATTTATTCAACCGCCTGCGAGCGGGAAGGTTCAATGTATATACGATCGGTGATTGCTCGACCGTTTGCATACGGCGACCCGGTCGCTTATTTTCTTTACCTTCATTGCATGCAGGACATCTCATTACAAGTCACATCGACCGGGCGAGCCAGTCGAACGGTCCAATGCGCTCCTCTTCGGCGGACAATTGGGTCACGCCACCGATCGGGAAAGCCAAAGCTCCCAGCATAATTCCCCGATCCGTCCAACTTCTTTCCACTATCGCACCCACTCGTGCCTCGAGGGCACAATAGTGTGGGGGCTGGGATGGAGTGAATTAGGCCCGCCGCTTGGGAAAACCCCGACCGTGGAGGCTTACCCATTTTCAAAATTTCGACAAGGCCTGGAGATCGGGTAAACCCGATCGAGTAGGCCAGCTTGTCGTCGAAATCTCATATGCACGACCGGGCCTTAAGGCCACAAGGTCGGGTGTCGAACAAGTCGACTGGTGCAGGACCGGGCCAATAGGCCATAAGGTCGAGTGCTAAGGGTCGGCGCATGCATAATTAGAAATAGAAGTGCGAATGGGAGGGGAAAAGAAACAAACGACACAAGTTCGACAAAAAATGAAGTTCATTGATTCAAGAAAGTGCCCGAAACAAACTCGGGACCGGGCTCCCAACCATTGTTACTTTACAAAAAAAGTAGAACCTACTTCTACTTCTTCACTTCCTTGGCCTCGCCCTTCTTGGAAGCTTCCGCCTCGCTCGGGGTGCCTGCCCTCGACGCGCTCGGGTCGGCCGCCTTGTCCTTTGGGGCGAAAGGAGAAGGACCGGGGTCCGCAAGGTCCGGAGGGAGTGCAGACAGAACAAGCTGGAGGTCGTCTCCTTCAAGAGCTTGCCCCAGTCGTTTCTGGGCCCTCTCGAGCATTTTCCTCTGCCCGGCTTTGAAGGCCCACCGACCGAAGGATAGGATCAGGTCCTCCCCGATCTTCGTCCGCCGGGCCGCCGTGAGGAATGCCGAGCCGGTTTTGTCGTCCTTGAAAGCAGACTGGGCCAGCTCGTTCGAGTTCTCCAACCAGGCCTTCAGCTCTTTAGCTTCCCCGATCGCCCGTTGGGCGACCTTTTCCGCCAGGACCCGATCTTCCTCGCTCTTCTTCAGGTTCTTTTGGACCTTCTCCAGCTCGGCCTGGATGTCCTTGACCTCTTGAAGGCGTCGGGCAACGGTCTTCTTGTGGCGGTCGGCCTCCTCAGCCAGCATGGCCCGACCTTGTAGAAGCTGGGCTGCTCGGGAGATCTACAATGTAAAAAACGTTCACAGTTAGCCCGGTCAGAGGCACTGGCATGAAGAATAAAAATCAGATGGAGAATGCTTACCTCGGCCAAGTCGTGGCCGATCCTCTCGGCCACCTGAGTGGGGGTCATCTTCCCCAGATCCTCTCTGACTGGCCCGGTGATGTTATCACATCTGTGCTTGTTTTTATGGTTATTTTGAATCATCACAGTAATTAAGCTCTTTAATTTTGCATATTTAATACATGTTTTCCTTGCTATTATCATTTAATTATGGTTCGCACTTGTTTTGAATATTTTACGGTGTTTGTTAGTGTTTTTGAACCATTTTAGGTCAAAGATATGACCAAGGGGAGTTCAAGGATGAGTTTGGAGCAATTTTGGGTGAGTTCGGGGCCCAGTGGACTCGACGTGTCGAGCCAATTAATTTTCCAGTAGCTAATTAATTCGCGCACAGGAAGTCTCGACGCGTCGAATATGCGTCGGTTTCTGGGATAAAAACAGACGCCTAAAGTGGCGCGGATAAAAAAAAAACAGACGCTTAAAGTGGCGCAGCTGGGCAAAATTCAATACAAGCGCGAGATCTCTTTTCCTAATATCAATTGCGCGGACTTCAAGGCTCATATCTCCATATTAAAAGTTAGCAATTCAAGGAATCTTCCAAATTCTAAATATCATTAAAGACGGCAATTTCTTTATTTAAATATAGGAATTAGAATTTGAGTCCAATTTGGTACAAGATTTCTATTTCATCTCAACTTTGTATCCACTATAAAATCCCTCCTTCCTCAACCCTAATGACGGAGACCGGGGAGAATTCAGAGATTCTTGGAGACAAGAAGGAGAGAAATCAAGAGCCACAAGTTGTCTTGGAAAGCAAGAAGAAGACTAGGGAGATTTGGGAAAATCGTCTGGTTAATTCTTGTACTCTTTTGATGATTTGTAATTCTTTATTTATATTTGCTATGTATAATTTAGTCATGCTTGGCTAAATTCTTTAGAGATTCTTGGGTAAAAGTGTTTATGAACCTATGTGCCTGAGCTCTCAGTTTCTTTAATATATTATTATTTGGGTTTAATACTTGTGTTGCAATCGTGATAATATTGTTTGATGCTTGTAATTAATGGCCATAGTTACTAGCTTCATAGCCATGTTTGTGTCACCAATGGGAGTTGGGGCATAAATTAGGGCACACACGATTGCACCTAATGGTTGGTCCTTGGGAAAGGGGAACTTATTAGGGGGAGTTTATTCTAGATTGTTGCCAATCGGGAGATGGTAGTAATTAGGAATAATTGAATGCTGATCTTTGATCTTATTGGGTGTTTAAGCCATGGGAGTGGAAATTCACTAGGAATAGAGATTACGGGAGTAATTCGATTCCACTTTGCATTCCCACACAAATCTTAATTCCAAACTAAATATTGCAAACGATAATTGGCACTAGGTGATTAAATACTTGAATCCCATGAATCTCAACTTCTCTCTAATTGTTTTCAAAATCCCGAACCTCTGTTTTATTTTATTTATTTTATGCCAATCAATCATCTAAGTAATTGTTAGGATTAGCTCTAACGAATAAGTTAGTAACTAGTGCTTGATACAACCACTTCCCTGTGGATCGATAACTCGTACTCCGAGAATTATTTGTTTGCAAATATACTACGCATCAAATTGGCGCCGTTGCCGGGGAAGTGGCGTTTCTAGTATTAACATTAGTGAAATCTTTATTCTAGGAGACTAGTCCTTTTTTTTTTTATTATTTTATTTTATTTTGCTAACCCATAACAAGTTCCTTGTTTTGAGTTTGATTTAGTTTATGGATAGATATGAATTCCAAGGAACCATGCCACCGTTTTACCCTCCTTCTCAAGGTTATGAGATGAGTTGGAATATGAATCGAGAATATGGAGGAATGGAACAACAATTCCCTTTCTCAAATTTTGCCAACTCTAGTCAAGGATATTATCAAGAAAGTTCATATCAAACATCACAACCCCAATGGTGCTCATTTTGTGGTGGGAATCACTTTGTGGAAAATTGTTACATGCTCAACCCCACCAACCATATCCATCAACAATCTACTCAAGGATTTTGTGCCAACATGAGTCAAGCTACTTATCAAAGATGCACACCACCTACTCCACAACCCTCACGGTGGATGATATGTGGTGGATCTCATGAGGCGGAAAATTGCTTTATCATGGATCCCAATTACAAGTATCAATGGCGAGCTCAAGAGTTGCCGTACCAAGAGTTTCAACAAGATTGTCAATCACTTGACCAAATAATTGAGATGAAGTCCAAAGAGACCAAGGTAATGCAATTGTGCTCGAAATATCTGGAGTTACAAGATCACATGAAGGCTCAACTTGATCGCATGAATGCTCGACTCGATCACATGATAGCTCGACAGCAAGATTTGACAATTCAAGAGCCACTTCAAGATTCATTTAATGGAGAGGTTCTAGAAGAGTTGCTCTTGCCAAATGAAGGTCATGAAGTTGAGAGAAATAAAAAGGATGATGAGGATCTTAGAGAGGAAGATGAAGAAATATTTGATAAATGCATTGAGATGGAGACACCAAGCTGGGAGGAAAATGTAGAGTTGCAAGGTAATGATGGCAAGGAACATATAGAGAGTTGCCCATTAGATGAGGAAGTTCTCAATAGAGCACATGATTTGAATGAGGATGTCTCACCAATGGAGAACACTTCCCTTGGAGAGAACTTCAGAGAAATTTTGAATTTGGGAGGCATTGGAGTTCTTAAGGATAATGGCACACATTTGCCTATCTATATATCCAATGATTCCCAATACTTGCTGGTTCATGTGAATGATCCGAGACTCTCATTACTTGTTGAACAAAAGAGTGATGAAAAAGAAGGAGAAGAGAATGGAGGCATAATTCTTGATTCGGGCAAATGTGGTTCCTTACATGATGACGTGAAGGGTTCGAGCTTAAGAGAGTTTATAAATGGACACCACTTGAAGAAATACTTGGAAGAGAAAGTTGATGGAAAGAGGGGGATTTTTCTTCTCCAATCACCTGATGGCTAGAGAGGTAACGTCGAGCTAACGACGTTAAATTTAGCGCTTCATGGGAGGCACCCCATGTTATCTTTTATTACTTTCCCTATTTATTTATTGCTTTCTAGTTTCGTCTTATTTAGTTTTATTATTTTCTAGTTCATGATTATTTTATTGCTTTTTAGTTTTCTCTTTTCTCTTGTTCTCCTTTTCTTTTATTTTGCATCAGGGATGATGCAAAGTTTTAAGTGTGAGGGGGAGGAATCATTAATTTGGGGATATTTCTAAAATTTTTAAAATTTTTACTTTTGCTTGGATGACTCATATGCTATTTTTGGTGAATAAGTTACTTGGCTTAGCATGCAGTTACAATTACTCTCTCTTGTTGGTTTGTGGTTTGTTTTAGTGGTGCTTGCTGCATCTCAATTTGTGATGGATGATTTGAGGTGTAACACATATTTGATCTATTCCCTTGCCAATAGCTTTGTTAACCACTTAATAATTGGATTAATTCTTGATCTTGTGTTTTGCATTGATAGTGAAGGCTTATGTGAGATTCCGGTCATGGGTGTTTTGCTAGAACTTGCCTCATTACTCCCTAAGTGATGTCTAAGTTTTGCATGTTTTGAAGTGATTTAGGCCATTTTTGTTTAGCCATAGCCTTTAAACCTGTCCCTATATATATTTTTATCCTTCGTATCACCATTGTGCCTTTTGTTTGTTTAAATAAGTGCTAAGCACTTATCCCCTCTTTGTGATTGTTTTTCTTTGATTTACCCCATTATTATAACCCTTAGCCCTTGGCCAAATATTTCCCATCCACCCTTGAGAGAATGAAACTTTTATCTTTATCTTTTCTGTAAGAAGAGTTTTTATGGAGTTGTGCTACAAAAAAAAGAAGCAGCTAGTGTTACAAATGTTCAAGTGTGGAGGTCATGAAAGTTTGGATTAAAATTATCTTGCTATATCCAAAAGAAGTCCAAAGACAAAGAAAAGAATGTGAAAAAAAAAAAAGATTGAAAGTTTTTGAGTTTGGATCCCCACTTTACCAAAGCGTTGCTAAGTTCTCTAAAGAAATTTGCTCCTTGGAATTATAATTATCTCATCTCTTCCAAATTTTGAAAAGTTTAGATAAATTGTGACATTCTCTCTTTTTGATTTATTTTTCCATACCACTTCTTTGTTAGCCGTCACCCGTAGCCCCATTACAAGCTTAATAAAGTCCTATTTGATCTTAACATGCATTCTTAGATTTGATCTAGGGGAGTATGAAGGGCAAGCCTATGGGATCTCATTCTTGAGCCGTGTCTTGCATAATCTCAACTGAGTACTTGTACACAATTGATCCTCACACACTTTAAATTCCTGGCGCTCGGTTTTTGGCTTGGAAATGGGTCTCTTATGTGCCAAACTAATTTGATTCTTGAAGCTTGTTGTTTTGTAGCAAGTTGGTTGGTGGTTTGAAAGGTTGTGCAAGAGAGAGCTTGAGTAATTTGTATGTGTTGACTTGTGATTTTATTCCTTAGTTTTGCTTGAGGACAAGCAAAAGCTTAAGTGTGAGGGGGTGATGTTATCACATCTGTGCTTGTTTTTATGGTTATTTTGAATCATCACAGTAATTAAGCTCTTTAATTTTGCTTATTTAATACATGTTTTCCTTGCTATTATCATTTAATTATGGTTCGCACTTGTTTTGAATATTTTACGGTGTTTATTAGTGTTTTTGAACCATTTTAGGTCAAAGATATGACCAAGGGGAGATCAAGGATGAGTTTGGAGCAATTTTGGATGAGTTCGGGGCCCAGTGGACTCGACGCGTCGAGCCCTTGGCTCGACACGTCGAAATTTTCCAGTAGCTAATTAATTCACGCACAGGAAGTCTCGACGCGTCGAGAAAATTCTCGATGCGTCGAATATGCGTCGGTTTCTAGGATAAAAACAGACGCCTAAAGTGGCGCGGATAAAAAAAAAAACAGACGCTTAAAGTGGCGCAGCTGGGCAAAATTCAATACAAGCGCGAGATCTCTTTTCCTAATATCAATTGCGCGGACTTCAAGGCTCGTATCTCCATATTAAAAGTTAGCAATTCAAGGAATCTTCCAAATTCTAAATATCATTAAAGACGGCAATTTCTTTATTTAAATATAGGAATTAGAATTTGAGTCCAATTTGGTACAAGATTTCTATTTCATCTCAACTTTGTACCCACTATAAAATCCCTCCTTCCTCAACCCTAATGACGGAGACCGGGGAGAATTCAGAGATTCTTGGAGACAAGAAGGAGAGAAATCAAGAGCCACAAGTTGTCTTGGAAAGCAAGAAGAAGACTAGGGAGATTTGGGAAAATCGTCTGGTTAATTCTTGTACTCTTTTGATGATTTGTAATTCTTTATTTATATTTGCTATGTATAATTTAGTCATGCTTGGCTAAATTCTTTAGAGATTCTTGGGTAAAAGTGTTTATGAACCTATGTGCCTGAGCTCTCAGTTTCTTTAATATATTATTATTTGGGTTTAATACTTGTGTTGCAATCGTGATAATATTGTTTGATGCTTGTAATTAATGGCCATAGTTACTAGCTTCATAGCCATGTTTGTGTCACCAATGGGAGTTGGGGCATAAATTAGGGCACACACGATTGCACCTAATGGTTGGTCCTTGGGAAAGGGGAACTTATTAGGGGGAGTTTATTCTAGATTGTTGCCAATCGGGAGATGGTAGTAATTAGGAATAATTGAATGCTGATCTTTGATCTTATTGGGTGTTTAAGCCATGGGAGTGGAAATTCACTAGGAATAGAGATTACGGGAGTAATTCGATTCCACTTTGCATTCCCACACAAATCTTAATTCCAAACTAAATATTGCAAACGATAATTGGCACTAGGTGATTAAATACTTGAATCCCATGAATCTCAACTTCTCTCTAATTGTTTTCAAAATCTCGAACCTCTATTTTATTTTATTTATTTTATGCCAATCAATCATCTAAGTAATTGTTAGGATTAGCTCTAACGAATAAGTTAGTAACTAGTGCTTGATACAACCACTTCCCTGTGGATCGATAACTCGTACTCCGAGAATTATTTGTTTGCAAATATACTACGCATCACCCGGCGTTGCCGATACGGGCCAGTATGGACGACTCGTCCTTATTTCGCCCGGACGAGGGGCTCGGGCTGCGCTGTTCTCGGCGGCGCTTGATGCCGCCAACCTCAGTCACACCCTGCTCGGGCACGTTCTCTTTGCCCCGGGCGACTTCCACCCGGGTAACCAGGACGTCGGTCGGCTCGACGACGAAGCCTTCGGCCGTCGTGATAGTCGAGGCACTGATGGGTCGGGCCGTAGGGACCTCCTTCTACCCAGCCGGTTTGGCCTTCGGCTTATTCTTGCCGCCAAGTGCGATCTTGGCGGGCGGGGGAAGAGGGGCATCGTCATCTCCAAACTCCGCCATTCCTGCAAAATGAAAATAATCAGGGCAGTCAGCTCGGGAAAGTAAGGAACGGTCGGGATGTTAAGGGTCGGGAAGTATAGTCAGCCTAAGACCTTTACCCTTCCGTTTGCCCCGAGTGGGCATCCTCGCAATCGTCACGCCCCGAGGCTCGGGCTTGTACTTCTCGGGCACGTCATATACGGGCTCGGGCAGGTCGGCCGCTTCCAAGGACTCAGGTGTCCTGAAGATCCGGTACTCGTATATCTCCCCGGATATCTTGGTGGCCGCGTCCTTGAGGGCCTGAGTTTCGGCTGGTACAACTTGCTTCCTGAAGCGTTGACTCCAGACCCTCTCAACCGGGAGAATCCACGGTTCGTACTTCACGGAGAACAACCGGTTTTTCCATCCCCGGTTGTTCCCGGGCAGACCTTCGATCGAGCACATGTCTGCCCGAGATTGGGTCATCAGATACCCACCCCCGTATGAGGCCGCTAGCACCTTCACCTGGTAGATGAAGTTGAAGAGCTCCATCGTGCAGGCCAGCTGGTGTCGACCGCAGATCTGCGGGAAGCACGCGATCATTCTGTGTGCGTTCGGGCAAATCTGTCCGGGCATGACTTGATAGTAGCTCAAGAATGCGGTGAGGAGGCTGGAAAAGGGGAAAGTGATCGGGGCCATTAGGGAGTCATAATGCATCCCGAGCCACTTCCCCCGGTGCCGCTCGATGATGTTTCCAAGCTGCCTGCTGGTGTCGAACTCGACCCGACCGGCTAGTGTTGCGGTGATTCTGCTCGCTTCTCCTTTTGTCAGCAAGCTCATCTGGGACTCGACGGACTCGCAGTTGAGGAATTCAAAGCCGTCCCCGCCCGGCGCTGCCGGCCCGGCCGGGTCTTCCTCGACCGCCTCCACGTCTTCTGCTCGGTTGTCCTCCTGGGGCTCGACTTGAGGGTAGTCCCCAATCACCCTCGTAGGCGTTCCCCTAATGCCTTCTGCCGGGGAATTCCGTCCGCTTGTGGACGTTTCCCCGTTTCTTTCGCTCGAGCTCCCCGATCTGTTGGAGCTCGTCCCCGACGAGCTTGATGACCTTTCTGGCTCGGGGGCTCGGTCGGGGATTTGCTGTGGTCGTTGCTCGACCTCTGGAGAATGGGACATGATGTCCACCTCCTCGCTGCTTTGCTCGACCGTGTCGTCGTAGTCTGCAACCGAGACGTTCTGGCTATCCGAATCTGACATCTTTTCTACCTAAAGGTCGGTCGTGATTAGTACAGGACTCGGGATGTTAGGTCGGAGTTAGTCTTATCCTACTCCTACTCAAAGCTAAAAGTAAAAGACGAAGTAGGGAAGTAGAAAGCTTACCGACCGTGAAGACTTTGCTGAAGTTTGAGGATGTTTTGCTCGGTTGATCTGCTGATGATTCACTCGGGACTCTCTGAGGGTACCGGTTGATTCAGAAGATTGAGGAAAGTTCAAATGAGGGCCTCAAAGGTCTATTTATAGGAGAGCATTTGGGCGGGAAACCAATCCACTTGCGCGATGTGACCCGCATTGATTCCGAGGCGACTGTTGCAATCGCCGAGGCCGGCAGTCGCCGACACGTGGCAAGAGAAGGAATGACAGCTTGCCGGTCGGTTGGGTAGCCGACGGTTGGGCTTCTTCATCCCGTCCCGTTTTTTTCCCGGACGGTCAAAAAGGCCCGGGCTAGGGGGGCTCTTGGTAGGGAATATCCCGACCGGCATAACTTCACCCCGGTTGGTGTGCCTTTGTCTTTGTCTTCTTGTCTTTGCAGGTAACAGGTCGGGCTTCTTATGAAGAACCCGGTCGGGGTCCGACCGGGAGTTGCCCGAGCGGGAGTGTCGACCACCGAGTGGTAGCCCTTTGGCGGGAGAGCTGACGAGAAACACGTGGCGGCTCTACGCGTTGACAGGCAGGGCACCCGGGACGGCGACACGTGGTGGCTATGTGGGAAGCATGCCGAACGGCCGGATTTGTGTCTCTGGCGCCGCGGCTATAAATACCCGCGACAGCTACAGTGTGAGGGACTTTTGGACGATCGATAGGTTGCTGTTAGAGAATCCCGACCGCAGTCAGTCGGCACTCAGAGCAACCAAGTAGATTGTACTTAGGGCCTTCACCGTGATCAATAAAAGATATTTACTTGCTTTAATTGATCTCGTATTTACTTAATTACTGCGTACGTGGCAATTAGTAGTATCAAATACAAAAGATATAAATATACATAATGAGCAATCAAAGCCTCCGTTACGTCTGTTACAAATGATGTCTACTAAATATGTTTATAACAAATATTTAATATTTTAATACTCTCTATTGAAGTATTAAATAGTTATAATTACAAAATTTTTAAAAAAAAATCTTTTAAATTTAAAAAAAAAAAAAAAAAAAAAAAAAACCTAGGTGCCTAGCGATTTTTTAAACCTTTGCACTGTGCAAACTGGGGGGACAAGCTCAGTCAGTCTCTCACTCTGCACCATTTATTTCAATTTCAGCCGTTGAGCCTGAAATAGGCAGCCTCAATGCGATTGAAATGACTCTATAATTTTTTTATTTTATTTTTTTTTTATCAGAAATGAAGGGGGATACCCCAAAGGGACGAAAAAAACATCTCTCAAGCTTCAGGTTGATTGTCGTATTCTCCTGAAAACCACAGCGCCAACCCGATCCAGCGAAAGCAAATCCACCACCTCCCTTGGAGGCGTCACGAGGTCAGCGTGACCACTCTGCATGGTGGCCGCCATTGAAGCCAACTTGTCAGCTAGTCGATTATGTTCTCTGTAGATATGTGTGTAAACCACCTCAGGTATAGAAGCCGCTTCATGTACACACAGCCTGATAATATTGTTGCATCGGCCATTCCAATTCGCTCCATTACGCAGGTTATCCACCACTGTCCGTGAGTCACTTTCGATGATAACCCTAGCTGCGCCATAAGACTTCGCCATGCGAAGGCCTTGTAATACTCCCCAAGACTCCGCGGCGTCCACCGGGCATCTACCAATCTTGTGCATAAAACCGAAGCACCAATCACCTTTGTGGTCACGTAAGACTCCTCCGCAGCTTGTCTCGCCATTCGGTTTACAGCAGGCATCTACATTTAGCTTGAGCCACCCCCTGTCAGGTTTCGTCCACGCCAGGCTTGCCTCCACGCACGGTTCCTTTCTGCTCACGGGCCCTCTTGTCTTTGCGAACGCCCCTTGTGTCTCGTTGTCATATCGTCTCAAAAAATCCATCTTCTGCTCCAATGGCATAACAAAGCTTCTGAACACCTCCTCGTTGCGCCACCGCCATATCCACCAGAGCCGGATACCAAAACGTTCTGGCCATCCCTCGACAAAACCATTCCTCCTGTCCCCTTGTAAGTTCATAGCAAACCAGTCCGTCCAACTCAGCTGGTGGAGGTTCTCCATTGTACGCCTATCAAGCGACATGTCCCAGATGTGCGCCGCCATAACACACTTTCTGAATAAGTGGTTCAAATCCTCGCGCTGCCCTGCACAACGTAAACAAGACTCATTAGTTGTGAAATGCCGTCTGGCACGTTCATAGTTCGTGAGAACTTTCCCATGTTTGACAAGCCATAGAAACATAGAAATTTTTGCAGGAACGCGCAGCGCCTATATCTTCTTCCAGTCATTATCGATGTCATTCCCGTGAGTAGTCGTTATCCTCTCATAAGCCGACTTCACCGAGAATTTGCCATTCCGATCCGGCTCCCATCCCCATTCGTCCGGCACGCCAGCCTCTGTTAAAACGTAACCAGCGAGTTTCTCCAAGGTTTCTTTGGGCAGCGTCTGGTGCAACATTTCCCAATTCCATCCTGTCGCATGGTCCCAGTAATCGTCAACATTCGCATATAAGTTCGGGAGAGCCATGGGGATACGGAGTTGCTCATAGAGAGGGTCAGGGTAAGCCATCCATCCAGAACTTCGTGGACCTACCGTCCCGGACAATATGATAAATCCCCTTTGCCAAGATCGGTTTAGCTGCACAAATGCCCTTCCAAACATTTGAAGTCGTCCTCCTGCTAGAAATATCCGTCGGTTCGTCAATCGACCAGTGATACTTCGAAGTCAGAACCTGGGCCCAAAGGGCGTTGGGTTCTGTCTGCAGCCTCCAGCAAAGCTTGGTCATACAGGCAGCGTTCATATCATGAAGCTTACGTAGCCCAGGCCTCCTGGGTCCTTTGCTTTCGTGACAAGGTCCCAACTGGCAAGGCTCAGCTTATTACCACCAGTCTGTTCATTCTTCCCCCAGATAAATCGTCGAGTCCTTTTCTCAATTTCTGAGCACACCCCCTTAGGAAGAGCCACGGTTTGCATGGTGTAGACAGGAATCGCGTTCAGTACCGATTTAGCCAAAGTGACTCTCCCGGCAAGTGACAGAGTTTTAGACTTCCACCCCTCAAGCCTAGCTGAGATTCGCTCCAATAAGCCGGAGAAGGTATTGCATGTGACCCGTCCATGGATGGATGGCACGCCCAGATAGCGGCCCATGTCCTTTGTTTCCGCGATACCCATTTTCAGCGCCAAAGCATGTGCAAAATCAGTCGCAATATTCTTGGAAAACAAGATTTGAGACTTCGCGAGGCTAATCTTCTGACCTGAAGCCCTGCAAAAAAGATTAAGACACTCCTGGACCACCTCTACCTGATTAAAGGATGCTTCCGTAAAGAGGACCATATCGTCCGCAAAGCATAAGTGTGACAGGATGGGTCCTGTCTGTGCTACCTTTATACCTTTCCACCGTTGCTTGTTCACTTCAGACACGATTAGTTGGCTCAGGCGCTCCATACAAAGGACAAAAATAGCAGGAGACATTGCATCTCCTTGGCGGATCCCTCTCGTGGGCCTAAAATAATCTAACCTGTCCCCGTTCCAAATTATAGAAAGGCGCGACGTCGTGATGCACTCCATAATAATCCGGGTCCAAGTAGTATTGAAACCCGCCCAAACTAGCGTGTCGTGTATAAAAGCCCATGACAACCGATCATAAGCCTTTTCAAGGTCAAGTTTGATTGCCATGTAACCTTTTTTCCCTCGCGTTTCGCGCATCTTATGCATGACTTGGTACACGATGACGTTATTCGAAATCTGTCTGCCTGGAACGAAAGAGCTTTGGAACAGTCCCACCATTCGAGGCAAAATATTCTTCAATCTGTTAGTGATGGTCTTGTAACTGACGTTACAAAGGCTGATCGGTCTGAATTGTTTAATCGTCTCGGGTGCCCCTACTTTCGGGATGAGAGCGACCAAAGTGTCGTTTATACCTTCCGGAAGCCTGCCTGTGGTAAAAGCATCGCTGACCACCTTGAAAATGCTATCCCCCGTAACATCCCAACTATGTTGATAAAAACCCGCCGGGAATCCATCGGGGCCAGGTGCTTTGAAGGGTTTCATGTCGGATAGAGCCGCGTGAACCTCGTCCTTAGTCACGGCCCTGTTAAAAACCGCCCAGTCTAGATGGTCTAGACGTGGGAAACAAGCAAACATGCTCGATCCTTAAGTCTCTCCCGGGCTTGCTGAAAACAGATTCACAAAGAAAGTCCTGACATGCTCCCGTAGACCATTTCCCTCTGGGATCCACAGCCCTTGTTCATCATACAGACCCGTGACCTTATTCCGGGATTTCCGAACGGCTGTTGCAACATGGTAGTACGCCGTGTTTCTGTCTCCCGACTTGATCCACTCTTCTCTTGACCTTTGAAACCACATTAATTCTTCCTGGTACAAAATTTCCCCTAATTCTTCTTGAAGCCTTTTCTCAATACGTGCCAGACCCCTATGGAAGGTACTAGCCAAAACTCGTTGAATTCCGCCCAGCCTTGAGAGAATAACTCTTTTGCGCTTGTGAATGTTCCCAAAGACCTCCCTGTTCCAAACAAATAAGTCATTAGCCAGCTGATTAACATTATCTAGCAAACCTATGGTGGTGTTCCATGTATCCCGAACCCTCTTCTGTAAATCCTGATGGGTGAGCCACGAAGCCTGAAAAAAGAAATAGTTAGTTCGGTTGTGGGCTTGTCCGCCAAACAGACGGAGAAGAATCGGGGCGTGATCCGACGAGACTCGAGGTAAATGCTCCACCGTCGCGTCAGGAAAGCGGACACGCCAATCAGTGTTACACAAAGCTCTGTCAAGACGTGCCCCTTTAACATTAGCATTTGACCCGTCCTTGACCCACGTTAATTTGGGTCCCGAAAAACCCAAATCAATAAGACCCTCGTCTTGTATCCAATTAACGAAATCGGAGCACCTTTGTGAAGAGAAAGAGCTGTAGTTACTAGTCTCATCTCTATTGACTACAGAGTTGAAATCTCCTGCTACAAGCCAAAGACCTTGTACACTATGTTGCGATTGCGAAAGATCATTCCAAAGACGTCGGCGTAGGTAATGGGTCGGGCTCCCGTATACCGTTGCAAAAACCCAAGGTGGGCTGCCACTTTGCGAAACCTGTAGCAAAATAAATTGTGGGTGAGTATAAAGAATTGAAATGTTTAATGGTTGTTTCCAAAATACCCAAATGCCTCCACTAAAACCAACAGCTTCGACCCGGATCCAATCAGAAAAACCGAGCTTCGAACAAATGCTATTCGCTTGCGTGCCAGAAACTTTTGGCTCAAAGAGCCCCAAAATACAAGGTTGGTAAACCTGCAATAAGTGTTTAAGGGCGCGAAGGAAAACCCGTCCACTCGCCCCTTGACAATTCCACAACAAACAAATCATTAAAAACAGACGAAAGAAAAGAAAGTGGCATAAAACAAACACTGGGAACAAAACACTGGGAGAACTAGGTAAGAAAAACTCATTGGGCGCTGTCTTCTTCTGCGCCCTCAATTTTTCCTGAGACCCCGTCAAAGTCCATTACAACATCACCTTCATCATCGAAAGGTCCCGGTGGATCGGAATGGTGTTCATTAGTGTGCTGCCAGACTGGTGATGGAATGTCGCCTGGCTCGCTACCAATGACAACTCTTGTCGAACTAATAACCAGGCCACCCTTCTCACCTCGAATAACAGTGTGCTCATCCTCCTCCGCAGCACGGCGTGGCCTCGTCCCACCCCCAGTGTTGGTTCGTGAAGCTGGCTCTCCTACCTTGTTTTGCGATCGGTGGATAGCGTTAGGCTCGTTTTCAATTTGTTTCTCCACAACTACCACATTGGGGCGGCGTGCATTACCCCTACCCCCTGTCGTCCCCTGGCTTTCTCGTGCAGGTTCCTCAAAGTCCTCCCTTCCTGCAATGTCAGCAGCTTCCTCTCGCGCGCCTGCCTCATGAGCACCCTCATCCCCTTCTGCCGCAGCTAGTGGGGCGAATCTGGAGTGTTGAGCTCTTTTATCTCGGCCGCTGTTGTGTCCCCGTCCATTTCCACCCGTCACCCTCTATTGTTTCTCCGGCGGTCTCGCTGCATTTCGTGGCCTTCTGCCCGGCGCTATCATCCATTCCCCAAAAGGCGCGTCTCCAATCTGGACTTCCCGAGTTCTCTCTGTGGCCTTCCCAACGTCCTTAGAAGGTGCCTCCGTCTCTTTTTGGACCCCGACCTCCGGCCCTGACGCTGCCTTGGAGTTTCTTGGGCAGGTCTCCGATGCATGGCCATATATGCCACACGTGAAACAAATCATGTGGATCCCTTCATAAGCAACCGAGCGCACCCGGCCTTTATAGTTAAACTTTGAAATCAACGGTTTGGTGATGTCCACCTCAACACATATCCTCGCGAACATCCCTCGTGAAACCAGACTAGTAGCTTGATCAACGCGAATGGATCTGCCGACTTTGTTCCCCAGCTTCCTGAGAAAAATAATATTATAGTATTCCGCCGGTAGACATGGGATCCTTACCCAAACCAAAACCTTCTTAGTCTTGTCTGAATATGGATCAAAGTTCGGCTTCCACGGCTTGACTAGCAAGTAATGATCCAAGATCATCCACGGGCCTTCAAACATGGCGAACTCCATGTCTTCGCCGGATCCAAACTGCACTATGAAGTAGCCATTATCAATGGCAATGAGATCCAGGCTCCCCTTCGGTTTCCACATTGTTGTCAGTCTGTGCAACAGGTACGCGTAACCCACGGATCTGCCCAATACCTTGATAATGAGCGCCTTCCTCCATGGCGCCCTGATTGCCTCCACCTCCGCCTTAGTCAGACGGATTGTTGGGCACAATGGGTCATCATCTTCTTCCTCTGAGTCCTCTCCTGAATCTTCTTCTTCCATCTCCACATCCCGTCGTTGAGGCTGCACTGTCCGTCCAATCAGACTGTCTGCGTACGTACGCTGAGTTGTCTCCGGTACCTGAGACGACAGAGGAACCGTTAGCGGAGAATCAGATCCATCATCCTTACTCACCTGCGTGGGCACCGTCAAGCAGTGCGCCACCATCCTGTCTGTCGGCGTTTCCTGGACGATCTCATCGTCCCTTTGGATTACCGTTGGTGCGATCAGCGACGGGCTTGCTGCCTTGCTGCCGAATCTCTTAGCCTTCTTCGTGCTCCGTTCAAGCAAATCCCGGTCTTCTTCCGACCGTTGGCTGGCGATCGATTTCTCAGATTGCATCATAGACGAGAGAAGTTTTGGTTCCCCCTATAATTTTTTTATTTAATTTATGGTATTTATTTTTATTTATGTATTAAATTTATATTTTAATTTAAATTACGTAGACATATTTTTATTTAATTTATTGAACTAAATTAAATAAATTAGAATATAGTTTATTTCATTATTTACATTTATCGGTAAATAAAAATTATCGATAAATTTCATTATTTCATTATTTTAGTATAAAATTAAAAATTATAATTATAAAGTTTAAATTATTAATTATAGAAAAGTGAATAAATAATAAATGATTTGCAGGTGTTTGAATGAGCAGGACCCACAAAAAAGATAGAAAAGAAGAGAAGGATTGGAGAGAAAATGTGGAAGAAAATTATAAGGTGATCTAGGAGTTGAACCAACAATGTGGGGAGGAAATGTGAGACCCATTACGAATACCCTAAATGACATTTTTTAATTGGACAATTATCTTCCTTTTTAACTAAAGATAGAGTCACCCACTCACCCAAGTGATTAGCACCAATAATTTTAGGCCATATTATGGGGTGAAAATATTAGAGAAAATTTTGGAGTGAAAAATATCAATGTATAAATTGTGAATATTTAAAATGTATAAATTTATAACATATATGTCCAACATTGCTTTTGTGAATATTTAAATATATAAGTACATAAATTTACTACATAGATTCATGCATTGATAGTTTTCCCTCCAAATTAACATAGATTGATTAAATAAATAATGTATAAATTTATATGTATTAGTGTAAATGTCGGGCTAGTTTATTAAAATTAGGAAAAAGGATCAAATAAACCATTTAATTTTTGATGAAAAATTAATTAGGTCCACAAATATAAAAAATAATCAATTACACACTTAACTGTTTAAAATTGTGCAATTAGACTTAATTTACAGGTAACCAACATGTTACCGATAAAACAAAAAAAATATATATATATATTTTAAAATTTATTTTTATTTGCTTGTGGCCGGCCGGCGACCTTCGCAGCCTCCTTCTAATCTGGAAGAAGATGTGTTCCATGTTTCCAGGTCTACCGAACAGAGGAGACATCCGTATTTAAATAAGAATTAAATAAATGAAAATAGTCAAATAGACTCTTAAACATTATACAAAAGAGCATTTAAACTACAGAACTTAAAAAATGTACAATTAAACACATGAACTTATTAAAATAAATCAAATAAGTCATATTTACCATTAACCAACGTGTTACCGGTAAAATTTCAATGACTTAGCATGTAGGTCACCGTTGACAGCCACCCACCATCGTTGACTGTCTCGGTAAAAAAGAGGAAAAGAAAAAAAAAACGATCATTGCTCGTTCTCCATGACCGGAAAAGGAGAAGGCAACAATCACGCTTATTCTTCTGAGAAAGAATGCGACCCTTCGTCGCCATTTTCAACTGAGGAAGAAGCCGACTAACGTCGCCTTCTTCTTTGAAGTAATATGAATAAAATAGTATAGTACAACCTTTGACCATACAAACTTAATGGTGTGGCTATGCATCTCAAAATCTGAAATTCAGAATAATGCAAGCCAAGGCGAACGCATCGTATATAGCGGACCTTTTGCAAACCTGCATAGATAATAAAGCCCACGTTGCAGGCAAACTTCTCCATGGCCATATCGTCCAACTTGGCCTCTCTTCCGATACTTTTCTTAGCAACCGCCTTACTGAGTTTTACTCGAAATGTGGTCTCACTCGGACTGCACGCCACATGTTCGATCAAATGCCTCAACCTAACATATGTTGGGGACATTTAAAGAGTAGGCTTTGTCCCACATTGCTTATCTACCTTTCTGTCTCCCACTATTTAAATTACCACTTATTTTAAAAGGCTTGAAGTATTATAAAGAGGGAACAAGGGGAGATCCCGCGCGGTGTGGTGGGGTCAAAGTTTTGGTCCGCACATTTTTTTAACTCCTAATTTTAAGGATGTTTGACCACCTTGTCCGCACACTATGTACAGAAACGTGAGGTGTGTGTGGATGATTAGTGGAGATCCTTCTCTTGCTCTCCCTCTTTGTAGGACTCATTTGGCTTGTAATGGAGGAGTGGTTTTCATACAACTAGTATATAAACCCACTGCTTCATAACATCAAGGGCACTGAAAGAAGAGATTACCTGAGAATTCTTAAAATACATGTTCTTGTGATTCTGTGTTTTCCTGTCGAAAGCAGCGACACCCTGGTCGCAAATGCTTTTAAGGAAGTGTATAACATACACGACACATATATAATTCTAGCAAAATTCTATACAACCTGTTCGAATTTCTTTCTGGTTTATTCACACAGCAGCATCGTCGCACGTCCTTTCTTTGAAGCAGCGATTCTATTACAAACCAAAGCTGCCTAACATTTTATTATTGTTGCTTTGTGAAACCAAAGCTGCCTAACATTTTATTATTGTTGCTTTGTGAAACCAAAGCTGCCTAACATTATTGTTATTGTTGATTTTCGAACCTGCTGCGATTATTATTATTATTGCCGCTGTTCCAACTGAAGCTGCTGCGCATCTTGTTACAATTATTCAACAGTTAAAAGCATTTGATCAGCTATGTCGCAGTCGACGAACAACAACTCTGATGTTGCTCCCATTGAACCTCTCACGGGCGGTTTAAACTACAAGAGATGGGCTGGTAAAGTCTTGATGCTTCTGGAGTCCAAAGATGTGGACTATGTCATTTTTGAAGATCCTGAGAAGCCTGCTGAGGTTGTGGTGCAGTCCACTGAGAAAACTGCTACAACCACGGAAACGCAAGCCACTTCAGCAGACTCAACTGCTGCAAAGTCGACTCCAGAGCAGTCGTCCACGACTCTCCAAGCATCTCGTACAAAATACGAGAAAGACAACAAAACTGCACGCGCGTTAATTCTCCAACGGGTGAGTAATCCACTTTTTGATATGTTTTCAGTGCATAAGTCTGCAAAAATGATCTGGGGGATGATGAAAGAAAAATATGGCGTTGATGACGTTGGAAGACGAAAATATGCTGTGAATCGCTGGCTACACTTCAAAATGACGGATGCCAAGCCGATTACAGAACAGGTACACGACTTTGAAAACTTGGTGGCTGATATGACATCTGAAGGGGCTGTGGTTAATGATGCCTTTTTGACCGACGCTTTGGTTGATAAACTACCTGACTCGTGGCTGGACTTCAAGAACAAGTCGAAACATGAACTCAAGAATCACACCCTGTAACAACTAATCCACACAATCAATATAGAGGAAGAAAATCGCCTGGTTCAAAAATCTGGTAATTTTTCTGACAATATCAATGCTAATGTAGTTGAAATGGGTGGGAGTTCTAACAGGTTAAAGCCTGGGGAAGGTGCCAGAAACCAAAAGAAAGGCTCAAAACCAAACAATAATAACCGTGTCAAAAACGGTAAAATTCAGAAAAAATGGAAAAACAACCCAGAATGTTACGTTTGTGGAAAACGTGGGCACAAAGCCAAATACTGCTATCACAGGAAAGGCTCAACAAACCAAACTGGTCAAAAGCCAAGCAATGAAGGACAACAACACCAAGCTAACATGGTGGAAAATCCAGAAGGTACCAAAATGGTAGCAGCTATAATAACTGAAGCAAACATGGTTGGAGATCCAGATGAGTGGGTTGTGGACACGGGAGCATCCCGTCATTTCTGCAACAACAAGGACCTGTTCAAGGTGCTCGAGCTCAACACTGGGGATGAACAAGTTTTTACGGGAAACTCCAGTATCGCTAAGGTAAGTGGTAGAGGGAAAATTGAGTTAATGCTTTATTCTGGAAAGCTTCTGTTATTGCAAAATGTGCTATATGTCCCTTCCCTGCGTAGAAACCTTATTTCCGGAGGCCTATTGAATAAGGCTGGAATAAAAATGGTGTTCGAGTCTGACCGTTTGGTTCTGACTCACTGTGGGAAATACCTGGGAAAGGGATATTTTCGTGCTGGCCTTTTTGTGTTAGATGCCTCTGTAGCTAGAAATCAAGTTGCTAGAGTAGGCTCTACTAAATGTGATCTCATTTCAAACAATGTTGCCAATAATAAAGCTTCCTCTTCTGCTTATATAGTTGTTTCTTTAAATCTTTGGCATGATAGATTAGGACACGTTGGCACCAAATGTTTAAACAGGCTAAAGAGCATGAATTTGTTGCCAAAATTGTCAAGTGAAGCATGCACACAATGTGAAATTTGTGTTGAATCAAAATTTGCTAGAAGTTCATTCTCAACAGTATGTAATAGAAAAACATCAATTTTAGAACTGATTCACTCGGATTTAGCCGATTTCAAAACCACTGAAAGTAAAGGTGGAAAACGTTACTACATTACGTTTATTGATGATTTTTCGCGTTTCACAAAACTTTATCTATTGAGATCAAAAGACGAAGCTGAACAGAAATTTGTGGTTTTTAAAAATGAAGTAGAAAACCAATTAGACAAAAAGATAAAAAGGCTTCGTTCTGATAGAGGGGGAGAATATGAATCAAATTCTCTTAAAATACTATGTGAAAGTTCTGGCATTATACATGAAGTTACTGCACCGTACACTCCCCAACAAAATGGCATTGCTGAGAGAAAAAACCGAACTCTCAAAGAGATGATTAATGCAATGCTAATCAGTTCAGGTGCTCCGGACTCTTTGTGGGGGGAAGCTGCTATAACAGCAAACCACATTCTAAATA
Organism: Ipomoea nil; assembly: GCF_001879475.1. NCBI lineage: Eukaryota > Viridiplantae > Streptophyta > Magnoliopsida > Solanales > Convolvulaceae > Ipomoea > Ipomoea nil. Next base: position 370,974 of record NW_017618983.1, read on the forward strand.
GAGTACCGCACAAAGGGTTTGATAAAACACCCTATGAACTTTGGAAGGGGCATGCCCCAAACCTTAGTTACCTAAGAGTATGGGGCTGCTTAGCAAAAGTAGGTCTACCGTCCTTCAAAAGGCCCAACTTGGGACCTAAAACGACGGATGCCATCTTTGTTGGGTATGCTGAGAACAGTGCTGCATATAGATTCATGTACTTAGAAAATCGTACAATGTGTGAAGCTAGAGATGCTATTTTCTTTGAAACTGTTTTTCCTATGAAATCACCTTATCCCGCATCTGATGTTAGCCTTCAACAGAATTCTACGGACTCTTTTCCGAGTTTCTCAAACCCTACTGAGGAACCAAGAAGGAGTAAAAGAGCTAGAATAGAGAAAAATTTTGGTTCTAAGTTCATAACATACTTAACAGAATTGAAAGACATAAATGAGATTTGTGACCAGTTCATATGTCAATTGGTCCTAGAGGAAGAACCAAAAACCTTTCAAGAAGCTATGCGCTCAGTAGATTCTACATTATGGAAAGAGGCTGTCAGTGGTCCGCACATTTTTTTAACTCCTAATTTTAAGGATGTTTGACCACCTTGTCCGCACACTATGTACAGAAACGTGAGGTGTGTGTGGATGATTAGTGGAGATCCTTCTCTTGCTCTCCCTCTTTGTAGGACTCATTTGGCTTGTAATGGAGGAGTGGTTTTCATACAACTAGTATATAAACCCACTGCTTCATAACATCAAGGGCACTGAAAGAAGAGATTACCTGAGAATTCTTAAAATACATGTTCTTGTGATTCTGTGTTTTCCTGTCGAAAGCAGCGACACCCTGGTCGCAAATGCTTTTAAGGAAGTGTATAACATACACGACACATATATAATTCTAGCAAAATTCTATACAACCTGTTCGAATTTCTTTCTGGTTTATTCGCACAGCAGCATCGTCGCACGTCCTTTCTTTGAAGCAGCGATTCTATTACAAACCAAAGCTGCCTAACATTTTATTATTGTTGCTTTGTGAAACCAAAGCTGCCTAACATTTTATTATTGTTGCTTTGTGAAACCAAAGCTGCCTAACATTATTGTTATTGTTGATTTTCGAACCTGCTGCGATTATTATTATTATTGCCGCTGTTCCAACTGAAGCTGCTGCGCATCTTGTTACAATTATTCAACAACATATACTCTTGGCATGCGATGCTGACTGCCCACTGTAAAGCTGGCCAGTTAGAGCATGCTACCGAACTGTTTGTTAAAATGCCTGAGAGGAATAGTGTGTCGTGGAACACTATGATTAGCGCTTTAGCTCGAAATGGGTATGAAAGCAAAGCCTTGGAGGTTTACAATATGATGAATTCAGGTGGTTTTGAGCCAACTCATATCACCTTGGCGAGCGTTTTGAGTGCTTGTGGTGGGTTGAGGGGTAAGGAGTTTGGGAGAGTGAGTCATGGTTTGGCTGTAAAATATGGTCTTGACAAAAATGTCTACGTTGGAAATGCATTGTTAAGTATGTATGTAAAATGTGGATGTGGTGGGGATGCAATCAAGGTGTTTGGAGATTTTCCAGAGCGTAATGAGGTTTCCTTCACAGCAATGATGTCGGGGTTGGTTGAGATTGATCAAGTCGAAGAGGCTTTTAACATGTTTAGGTTGATGCAGCGGAATGGGTTTAGGATTGATTCTGTTTCATTGTCCAGTGTTCTCAGAGTTTGTGCTAAAGGTGATGGCGGGGACTTTGTTATTGATGACATTAATGCTTGGTATATGTGTAATGTGCCTGGGAAACAAGTCCACAGTCTTGTTGTTAAACTTGGATTTGAAAGTGATCTTCGCTTGTGTAACTCGTTACTTGACATGTATGTGAAAAACAAGGATATGGGCAGTGCTGAAGTACTTTTTGGGGACCTGCCTGAAGTTAGTACTGTTTCTTGGAATATTATGATAGGCGGATTTGGCCAGAACTATGAAAAGAAAAGAGCAATGGAATACATGGAAAAGATGCAGAGTTGTGGTTATGAACCTGATGAGGTTACTTATATTAATATGCTGGCAGCTTGTGTCAAATCCGGGGATGTTGAAGCTGGGTGTTGGCTATTTGAGAGAATGGCATGCCCAAGCTTGAGCTCATGGAATGCTATGCTTTCAGGCTACTCACAGAATGGGGATCACTGTGAAGCCATAAACCTTTTCAGGAAAATGCAGTTTCAAAATGAGCGACCTGATCGAACCACTTTGGCTATCATACTCACATCCTGTGCAGAAATAGCACTTTTGGAATATGGGAAGCAGATTCATGCTGCCTCATTTAAAAATGATGTTCCAGGTGACATATATGTAGCTAGCAGTCTTATTGGCATGTACTCAAAATGTGGTTGGGTAAAAGTGGCAAAATGTATATTTAAGAGATTGCCTCAGTTAGATATAGTATGTTGGAATTCTATGATCTCGGGTTTGAACCTTAATTCATTGGACAAAGAAGCATTTTCCTTCTTTAAGGAAATGCTACAGATGGGAATGCCACCTAGTGAATTCTCTTATGCAACTGTACTCAGTAGTTGTGCAAGATTATCTTCCCTTGCATTGGGGACTCAGGTTCATGGCATGATAGCTAGAGGTGGATATGCGAATGATGTTGTTGTGGGAAGTGCTCTGATCAATATGTATTCTAAATGTGGTGATATAGATGGGGCCCGTCTTTGCTTTGACATGATGCCCTGTAAAAACACTATTACCTGGAATGAGATGATACATGGGTATGCACAGAATGGGTGTGGAGATAAAGCTATTTTCTTATATGAGCAGATGATTGAAACAGGAAATAAGCCTGATGGTGTAACATTTATTGCTGTGTTAACTGCTTGTACCCATTCAGGATTGGTAGATCGGGGGATAAGAATTTTCCACTTAATGGAGCTAGAATATGGAGTGGAGCCACTGGTTGATCATTACACTTGTATTATCGATTGTTTGGGTCGTGCAGGTCGGTTTGATGAAGTGGAAGAACTTCTAAATAAGATGCCATACAAAGATGACCCAATTATATGGGAGGTATTGCTTAGTACATGTAGGGTTCATATGAATGTAAGTTTAGCAAGAAGAGCTGCAGCAGAGCTTTTCCGGTTGGATCCAGAGAATTCTGCCCCTTACGTGCTTCTAGCAAATGTGTATTCATCTCTGGGAAGATGGGATGAATCAAAGGGTGTTAGAGAAATGATGGTTGAAGGGAAGGTAGTCAAGGATTCCGGTTTTAGCTGGGTTGAAAATCAGAATGGAATTGAAGAAAATGGGGGGGGGGGGGGGGGGGGCTTATAATGTGTCTTCACATTAATGAAACAGGAGAATGGTAAAACTAGTTGTTGCATTCAAAGATAATTGATGTGGGCATTTTCTAGTGTTTCATCCACAATTGGGTTGGTTTGCATTGGTCTCATCTTTTTGAGCGGAAGCCAAGAGAATTAGAATTAGGTTGGAGTGGAGTATGCCTAGATGTCTTAATAACATCAAATGTAGCGAGCCATCCTCTTCCAATTGGTGATGATAAGAAACCTTGGCCAACAAAGGAAAGAGGTGTTCCGGTTTAGCGTGAGGTATGGCTGGATGTCTTAACATAACATTCATTGTATGCCATGAGCTGGCCCTTGCTTTTGCTCTGTGTCAAATTATGTGGATGTGCATCAAAGCTAACTATTAGCTTAAAACAGAAAATATGAGTTCTGGTTATTTAAAAGTTATGCTTTAGTGTGCCATAGGTCTCTTATATTGTGAGATTTGCATTTGGTTGCTGCTTGTCTAATCATCATTTTGGTCAAATGAGTAAAGTTGGAATTTTTGTGAAGGGCACTGCAGTTGTTGTCTGCTAGGAGATTTGTTAATGGAGAAATAATTAAGATTCAACTCATTCAAGAAAAGAAATTTCAGCAAAAATAAATGATATGTCAAGCTTCAAGAGGCATCTTTGTGCAAGAAGTATATACCATTCTTTTTAAAATACAGTTCCATCTGTACAGTGGCAATACTAGTTTTCCCAGAATCATTCCAATTTCATATTTAGAATTCTGATACTAGTAGCAATCTGCAGAATAAGCTTTATTTTTATTTTTATGAAGGCTTTCTCATACTTTTTTTTTTTTTTTTTTAATTTTTTTAATTTTTATTTTTGCTGGATGCTCCATTATGTATCTGTTTTAATTATATTTTTAGATTAAAAAAAAAAGTGAAAATAGCAATTCAAATATACATTTTAGCAAAGATACAAGCTAGTGTTGAAGCTGAAAAGCCTGAAATTATTTGGTACTAATCATACTTATGATGATGCACACCCTAGGGATCTAATTAGTGTACTATATGCAAATTTATGTCATAAAGCAATAGCAGCAACAGATAATTATTAGGAACAAATGTTTTCAAAGACAGTTACGCATTTAATTACCATAGTCAGTATATACTATATAGGCACGGTAGATAATAATATGTTTCAAAATTATTCTGGAAATTTGAAATTTAACAGTGTCTATTTTAAGAGTACATAGAACTCACAAAAATTGCTGACTCTATCGCTGTGTTATTTACTTCATGCTCCTTCTGTAAAATGATTTGCATTGCATCTTTCTCCTGTGAGAACTTTCCAGGAAAATATATTTTGATAATGGATGTCAAGATCCAGCTAATTGGAAAATTAGGGCCAGAAACAAAAATCATTTTAATTTTCATTTGTTATGATGAGGGTTGAGAAAAGTACAAAATATGTACTGCTAATGGAGTATGGAACCCCTAAATTGATTGATATTTTGGGGCTTTGAATTTTTATTTTATTTTATTTTAATATAGTTTATTTTTTAATGCATGAATAACTGTATGACTATTGCAGGATGGCTTTGATTACCACTAATCAAAATTTAAAAATGACTGCAGCTGCTGAACTTTGCTATGTTATATACTACTTCATCTCATCTTTAAAATGATGGAATAAACTGTAAATCTTCTTTAATGAAAACCAGCATATTAAGATGTTTGGTGTCCATAATCTAGTCTAGGTTACTTCATGCTGTTGCTTTAGCTTAGGATGGTATTTTTTTATGGAATCAATCCTTCTTGAACTGGCTGGCTGTTTACTGGCTGTTTAGATGAAAGGAGTTTATGGATTTTCACAAGCCTCTCTTGTTTCAGTTCTTATGAGCAGAATTTGTCAACAACCACATTTATCGGAGAGACATCCTTTGCCATTTTGGGCCTCGTTTTATTCGCACATCTTATTGGGAATACGCAGGTAAATGTTTCTGTCATCCTTTTTTAACTTCCACAACTATGTCCTTTCTATTGAATGAATTTGCCTTGATTTTTATGGAGAAATGTGTTTCTTTGTTTAATTTTTCCATGGCCACTCATTGACGTTTGACAGTCCCTTATCTCTTTTTCCAGAAGGCCTTTATTTTGTTGATGGATTTTTACTATGCATGGCTACTAGATGCCCCTGTATCTATTATTAATTAAAACGTTGTAGGTGTGGAAAGGCATATTGGAGAAGAACATTTGTATTTGTTGAGGATCAATATAACATAATAAATTTGTGTTCTCACAAATAGCTTAAAATCTAGTTAAAGTGTAGTACATATTTCAATATGCTATCAAGAGGAGACGAAAGGTGAACAACCATAAGTGCAAGTGCTACCCCCTTACTCAATAGATTACATTCGTGATCGAAATGGGTGCTTGTTATTTGTTAAACAGCAGTGTTACACAAAGAATGAATGTATGTAGTAGTCTTATATAGAAACATACATACATACATACATACATGAATTCCACTATGATCATCATAATCATTGCATTTTGTTTCTCAGACCACCAAGAGGACTAAAACCTTTTGCCTCCACATTTTGTTCAACACACTTGCAGCTCTGAATATTGAGATTTGTACCACATCTCAAACATAAACCCTTGCATTGGGGATCACAGATGGCATCAAGACTGATTTCTATGTGCACCAAGTCTCTTATATTCTTTGAGATGTCAATGGTTCTGTTTTCCAAAGGAAAATAAAGTTGATCTTCAATATCAATCATAGAATCGTCGTCATCTTCCTCTACTGCTTCAAAATTCTTGGATCCAAACATTGTACCCATGTCCAGGGTGTCTGCTTCCTTAATGGGTTCTTCACTCAGCAAGAGTGAGAAGTTAGAAAAAATAGTTTCAGGAGCTGGTTCACCACACCTTCAAACAGATTATGCATTACTTCAAATTATCCATGAACAGAAGAACAAAAAATTCAATCTTTATTATTTTTTTATTTTTTTCTGCGGAATCAGAAAATGTAAATAAAGAGAAGAAGGAAAAGCAAATTACAGTACCTACCTGTTGCAATCAAGAGTAATGACTGTTCGGATAATCCCATCGAGCCTGATCACCTTGTGCTTCTTGGTGGTTACATCGAGTGAAACCAGCACCGGCGTCCCTTCCGGGTAATCCTTGACGTCTTTGGTAACCCTGATTCCCATCACCGAAGCGCGAGACTTAGAAACCTTAGTGGAAAGCTTCCCAAGGCCAAGCCTTTCTAGGGTGGTGCAATACTCCAAGTGCGAAACCGAAGGATTTCTTCGGTAAACCACAGCACCTTCCCATGGTGAGCCCTCATCTTCTTCTTCTTCTTCTTCTTCTTCTTGGTCTAGTTCATCCCAATCAAAATCGGAAGAAATCTCCTCCTTATTCAGAGCAAACCCCTGATTTCTAACTGTGAATTTCAAGCTTCGGGGTGGAGCTTTTTGGAAAATAGTATTTCTTCTTTCGGCAGTAGAGAAAAGATTGTAATGTAGCTTGATTTGGGAAAGATTGGCATATTGCAGAATGGTGTTTGAGGCGAATGAAACAGCCATTTTCGATAAACCCTACACCCTCAGCTTTTATTTCATCTTTAACTGCGCCTTATCTTCTTCTCCTTTAACATCACACCAGTCTTTTGTCAAGTATCAATATACTATATATTTTATTTATTTAAAAGAAAAAAAAAACAACAAATTATACCATTTGAATTAAAAATTAACACACATTTCGTTCAAAACAAGCATTCATTTCAACTAAGTAATTTTTAATTAACGCAAATAGCATGTGAAGAAGGTTGATAATGGTTACAGTGAAGGAAGAAATAAGAGTTTAATATTCATGCCACTTGTCATAAATATAGTTAAAATCCAAATATCATTATCAAGCTCAATAAATACAATTTTATAGAAGAGCTGAGTTAGTTAACATTATAATTTGGTGGGGAAAAATAAAATATAAATTTAAATTACATTATATTTAATAAATATATGAATCTAATAACTGAGAATTGAAATAAAAAAGTGAATAAAATTAAAATATTATTATATAATAATAATTAAAAAAATATAAAATAAATATTATCATAGAATTACAATTTTACAAAGTGTGACCTTAAAAATTAGGATTATACTCCGTATTAAACTATATTTCTGAGAGAGAGAGAGAGAGAATTCCCGCAGTTTGTTTTCACAAGTCGTCTTGAGTCTTGAATCTTGATAATTGGGTACATTTGATTTCATTGTTATTTTGAATATTCTCTCTAGTGTGGAAAGTAAAGCAAGGATTTGTGAAAGTTGTTTAGCTTGATGTGATTTTATTTGTGGAAATTAGTTTGATGGCTGAGCTGAAAAAACTTTGTGGCTTTTTGTGGCCTTTTCTGGTGTCATTCTTCATACTCGAATCTTTTTCTAGGTTTAGAAGCACTTTGGGGGTGAATTGTAGCTTGAAATTGCATCTGGGCTCCTCGTAAGACCCGCGCACTACTTTTCTTGGCGTGTCAACGGGGTGCTTTGACTAGAACTGGAGAAGAATGTTCTCATATCTTTACTTATTGAGACACTAGCTATAATATGATTTCCATAAACCCTTTGAATCCCATTTCCTAAATATCTCTAATCTGCAAAATATATATATGATACAGGGAAATAGGAAGAAGAATATCAAAAATGAAGAATGGGGATAGTAGCACTTGGGTGCCAGTAGTTGAGGAGTTCACATTTGCTGCCAATTCAGCTCCCTTCAATAATTGTCATGCTTCCACTATAGTCGAGGTTGCTCCAAGCTCTGCCTGCATACTGCATTCTATACCAATTCGTAAACAACTGAATCAGATTCCCACTGATATTTTGTTATTATGCTTTTAGGTCAATAAAGATCATTTCTTGGTGGCTTATTTTGGTGGTTCAGTTGAGGGGGCTCCTGATGTCAAAATCTGGGCACAAACTTACAAGGTCATCTTTTTATATATGTGGTTCATTTCCTACCCTCTCATCATAACTTCACTACAATGTAGCCAATTTAGATCGTATAATCAAATTTTCACTTCACAAGTTAGTTTATGGATATGGTTTGAGCAGGATGGGAATTGGCACCCCCCTATTGTAGCTGATGATGAACTGAATGTTTCAATGTGGAATCCTGTACTGTTCAAGCTTCCTTCCAGTGAATTGCTTCTGTTCTATAAGATTGGGACAAATGTTCAAAGGTAAATGTAATATTTTAGCTCAGCAATTTCAATTGTGGCTTAAACAGTTGGGTATGGTATCACGTGTTCAAGAATCAAGATTGCAAATGAAATGTATGAGCTAGAGTTAGATATGTTTGATGAACACAGTTGGAGCGGATGCATGAAGCGATCTTATGATGGCGGTGTGACATGGAATGAGAGAGAACAGCTCCCCCCTGGTATACTAGGACCAATAAAGAACAAGGTATGAGCGGTTCGTTCAAACATTTTTTATTCCCTTATGATTATGGTTACAATAAGTTGCAATTGCTTCTTATTCCAGCCTCTGTTACTGGAAAGTGGAACCTTGCTTTGTGGATCTTCTGTTGAGAGTTGGAATTCATGGGGAGCATGGATGGAGGTATTACCTGTAAACAACATACTTTTAACGTGTATGTTAAGATTTGGACAGGACAGTTGGCTCAATTTCTGTAAACTACAGATGACGGGTGATTCTGGCAGAACATGGAGAAAGTATGGACCAATATACATTAAGAATAACAGTCTAAGCGTGATCCAACCTGTTCCTTACCAGACTGCCAGAGGGAGTTTGCGGGTTTTACTGAGATCGTTTACTGGCATTGATAAAATTTGCATGTCTGAGTCCCACGATGGTGGTTATAACTGGGATTATGCAAAGCCCACTGAATTGCCAAACCCGAATTCAGGTTATTATCAATGGTTTTTAAAGTTGAGTTTGTTATGATTAGAATAGGTGAAGAGATCTGTGATCGTAAAGTTTGCTCTGATAGTTGAAAGGAAAATGAGAGATTGAGTTGGTGCTTAATTGAAGTTTGTGTGATAATGATGGATCAGGAATTGATGGTGTTAAACTGAAGGATGGTCGAGTGTTGGTAGCTTACAACACAATCTCGAGGGGTGTTCTGAAAGTTGCAGTTTCTGAAGATGATGGGGAGTCGTGGCATGATGTTGCAACATTAGAGGATACATCAGGGATGGAGTTCTCTTATCCAGCTGTGATCCAAGCAAGTGATGGATTAGTTCATATCACATATACATACAATAGAACTCAGATCAAGGTAACAACATATTACATATATAATTAATTTGGTGAATGCTTTAGGACTATCAATCATTTTTGCTATATATATATATATATATAATATGAGTGTTGTGTTGTGTTTTCCAGCATGTAGTGTTTCAGCCTAATTAATGAAGTAAAGATGGCGTTCCGCAGTTGGTTGAAGAAGGCGGTATGTGTGTGAGTGGTGGAAGAGTGATGTGATTTGATGAGTTTGTGTATGTGAATATGTGATGCTAATTGCTGCCTACCTGCATTTATTAATTTGTATTGTAAACGACTAAATGAGTAGATTTGCATAATAAATAGACACTTCTACCAGCATGGCTTACATAAATTAATTTGTTGAAGACTGAAGAGGACAACTCCATCCAATAATCCTCTCTCTGCCCACACCATTCTTGATTTAACTTGAAAATGAATGTCCAGTGGAAGAAGAAGAAGCTGTAGTTATCAGGGAAGTGTTGAGCTGGGTTAAGGCCAAAAGTTTAGATAACATTCTTGTTAGAGACAAACTCCCTACAGGTGGTCAATGCTTAAATTCTTACCGGGGAGTTTATTCCTTTCATTTGATTATTAAGGATATCAAAAATCTGTTGAGTAGTTTCTCTAGTGTGTTTGTATCTCGACAGCGAACCGGATTGCACATTTGTTAGCTAGGCAAACCGCTTGGTTGTTCTGAATGGTTTCATAGTCCTCCACCTATCATTTGTAATGCTTTGTCTTCGGACTTGTTTTAATGAATTTTTTTTTTTTTTTAACTTGAAAATGACAAGTATTAGACTATTAGGTCGAATGAATTTCCGCCCACAACAAGTCATCTGAAATCCAAACCGATACTTCAATTCATTTTTTTTTTTTTAAAGTCACGTCAATATTTGAATTGTAACTTTTACAATCCAATTGCATTTCCGGTTCTTTAAAACCGAGCATGAAACTTTCGTTTCATTTTAGTCCCAATATGGAAATCAGTAAAATACAAGATCATATGAACAAAATTATCAAAAAAAAATTCCACCCATAGAATCTAAGTTAGCTTTGGTCTGAATACAAATAAAACAAAATAGGCAAAAAGGTTTTACTTACAAGTGTTCAATTAACCACATAGTCTAAAACAAAATAGATAGAATGGTTATATAGACTCATCTACTACTCACAAGTGTTCAATGGTCTACAATAAGAACTATAATATATATATATATATATATATATATATATATATATATATATATATATATATAGGTTCAAATGTGAACCTGAGTTACAGAGGTGCCATAACACTACATGGTAGATATCATATTTATTATTAGTATTATTATGAATATGAATATTTAGTATTTGTTTATATATGTTTTTATTAATATATATATATTTAGAATTTATACATTTTAAAATTAAATCATATAAAAATTGATTTGAAGTTAAACATCCAGTTAGCGGTGGCAGTGAGTGCAAAGCCACGACATCCTAAGGTCTCCCCTCCACACGCACAGTCTTCCTAGTTTGGTGGGTGTTTGTGTTCCTGGGCTAGGAGGATAACAATGTTGATAACGGTGAGAGAAGTTTCTTCTCTGTCTCACTGCTTCGCCGCCTTCAACACTCCAAGGACCAACCGAAACACCCTCATTTGCAGAGCCAGCAGCGTCCGTCTCCACGGAAACCCTTCTCTCACTCACCAATCATGGAATCCCATAACCAGGTAATTAAACCAATCTTATCTTAATCAACAAACAACCAAAATGGTTTTTTGGGCATCCCAAATGTCCTTAAATTTCAAGATTATATTTCTTATTGTTTACAATCACAAGGCTGTGTTTGCCAGCTGATTTACTACTTTTAGGGAAGGTGTTTATGATTAGCTGTACTGGGTTGGAATCCGGAAATGCTTATCTGCTGTTAGTCTTAGGGAATTTTCATTTTTTTTTTTTTTTTGGTTATAAATTTCTGGATTTAGTTTGGTGTCTAACTGGGATTTTAACTGTGACAAAATAAGTTGAGAAAGAATCTAATTTTATATGGTCCCAATTGGCAATGCTAAATATCTACATAAATGATGATTATTTAATCAGCAATCTAATTGTCCGAGTTAGTTCATTCTTTCCAAACATCAATGATGTGAAGGAAACTCATTTAATGGCACCATCCTATGGAAGATATATTTGGACCATGTTATCTGCATATACTTATTTTCTATGAGAAAGAGTTAATGAAAATATTTTAGAAACTAAGGTCATTTTGTTGGAAAATTCGTTGATTGCATTGAAGTCATGGAATGTATGAGAACATGGGGCAACCCTAGATAGTTCTTGAGATTTTATCCTTGAAGTAGCAAAATGAGTACATCAAAGCTAAATAGTTTGAAGAAAAAGAGAATGGTTGATGATCTAACGAAAATTGTTCATGTTTTACCTACCAAATCGTCGTTTTTCTTTATGGTTTATGCTGAGAGGACAATGAGCATTTGTAAGCCTTCCCTAATAAACTGTTATCTAGGGGTGTTCTTTGGTTGGTACCACTGACTGTCGGTTAATTTTGCTTAAATTATCTCATCCAAAAAAATCTAATTAGCAAATGTGCAGTTTGGTCAAATTAAAGTTGTATTTGGTTTGATTCGACCAAATTTGTATCCCCCAATCTTCATTAACCAATTTTTTAGCCAAATGGAATTTAGTAACTTTATGTAGATCGGCTTTATTGATTTGTAGTTTCCACTAAAAGGTCCAAGTTTTCATAAACCCATGAATACAACTAGGCAAACATCAATAGTTGTGCATATAGAGACAAAGAGTAGTTTGGTTTAATTGGTTTTTATTGGTTTTCTTTGATTAAAACCAAAATAAAATCTAATACCATTTTTTTTTTAAAAGAAAAGATTAAAGACTAACATCAAATTAAACACCAATATAAGTCAAAGTAGTTTGGCCAGATTTTCAACTGTCTCTCTGATGTTGAGGCCTTGAGGATGGGAAAGGAGTTTGGTGATTTTTTTTTTTTAATTTTTTTTTTGAAAAATAAAAATTAAAAAATAAATTTTGTTGATGATGATTTGTCTTAGAAATCTAATTTTTATTTATTTTCTATAACCTTGATACAAGCTTCTACTGAATACTGATTGTTGCTTTCTATCTCCAGCTCTGATAATTCAGTATTTGACCCATTGGGAATCAATTCAAGCAGATCATCACATCTAAACACTGCCTGGGAAAGTGCAGTGGGGTTTGTGTTGAAAGCATTTGAGAGTACCTCAGGTACCAGAAAAGAGAAAAATTCATCAGCAAGAAGAGTTGCAGGTCTGTTTTTAGCCTTGTATTTAGCGTGTTATATTTCTATGTTTTGTACTACCCCACAGCTCATAGGCCTTTATTAGGACTTTTTGACTTTGGCAGCTGCAATTGAGGACACTAGTATTGATTTTGGGGACTTCTTCAAAGGCCCATTACCGGGAAAATTTCTCAAGCTCTTGGGTTATTTGGCCTTGTCACGAGTTGGTATATATGTACCGCTGGGTGGCGTAAATAGGGATGCATTTGTTGGAAATTTAGATGAGAATAGTATATTGAGCACTTTGGATTCATTTTCTGGAGGCGGTATTGGTAGACTTGGAATATGCTCCCTTGGTATTGTTCCTTTCATCAATGCACAGATTGTGTTTCAGCTTCTTGGTCAAATCTATCCCAAGTTGCAAGAACTTCAGAAAAGAGAAGGTGAAGCTGGAAGAAAGAAAGTGCTTCAGTATACCCGCTATGCATCTGTAGGGTTTGCCATTGTACAGGTAATGAAGTTACTTTTTCTTATATGGATAATGTATTCCATGCATGCATGTAGTGTCAATTCTTTTACATACACTTTTATTTTGCTCTGGCAGGCAATCGGCCAAGCACTATATCTTCGCCCTTATGTCGATGACTTTAGTACTCAGTGGGTTCTTTCTACTGTTGTTCTGTTGACTCTTGGTTCAGTATTTACGACGTACATTGGGGAGCGAATATCCGATTTAAAACTAGGAAATGGTACATCTCTTTTGATCTTCACAAATATCATCTCCTACTTGCCAGCATCCTTTGGTAGGACAGTTGCACAGGCATATCAAGATGGAAACTATGTTGGGCTCGTTGGCATCATTGTTTCCTTCGCCCTTTTAGTCCTTAGCATAGTTTACGTACAGGTAAGTGTTATATTCTTTTTTATACAGTAGTATTTTGAATTTGAATACATAGAGAGCAACACACTAATGCTATCAAGTGTTACAGGAAGCAGAGAGGAAAATTCCACTTAACTATGCCTCAAGATATACTAGCAAGACTGGAGGCCTTCAAAAATCTGCTTACTTACCCTTTAAAGTTAGTATGACTTCTTCTTATACCATGCTTCTAATATGAAGTCACAATGATCCATCCATCTTTAATCATGTAATAGTAATTGGTACCTTTACGATTATAACATTTCTCCTTGTTAGCCAGTGTGTGTCGTGCTCTTTAGGAACTAGCTAGGTATCATTTTTGTTGATGATCCTATTATAATTTTATATAAAATTCTAGGGTTAGACTTGACTTAACAGAAAATTGATTGTGTTAGGTGTTATTGTTGAGCAGGTAAATAGTTCAGGAGTTATGCCAATTATCTTCTCTACATCATCATTGGCTATTCCTGGCACTCTGGCACGATTCACTGGCGTTGGGGTGCTAAGAAATGTGGCAGTTGCCTTAAACCCTGGCGGTGAGTATAATGACTGAGTGTCACTGCGTTTCTGGCAGAATTGAAATTAGTTCTTGCAGTTCTGTGACAATGTCGATAAAATGCATGCTTAAATCCTTGGAAGTCTATAACTAACCAAGTATGCTTTCTTAGGTTCTTTCTATCTCCCAACAAATGTACTATTGATTGCCTTCTTTAATTACTATTACACATTCCTGCAACTGGACCCTGACGACATGAGTGAACAGTTGAAGCGACAAGGTGCTTCAATTCCACTTGTCCGACCAGGAAAGAGTACAGCTGCATTCATCAAAATGGTAACTTCCTTCTCTTTCTTTGAATTGTTTTAGCAATATTGTACTTCATTTCTTCTATTTCATGTATATATGCTAAAAAAATAAAGAATTGTGCATTAAATGTTTTATATCTAATAACTACAATTATGTTATGAACTAGGCCTAATTCTGATTCTATTATGTTTGGCATGTTAACGGATGCTTTCACACTGGAATTACTACTATAGGTTCTTAGCCGGATATCAGTTCTCGGTTCTGTATTTTTGGCTGTTCTTGCTGCTGGTCCTGCTGTGATTGAACAAGCAACACACCTGACTGCTTTTCGAGGATTTGCGGGCACATCAGTTCTCATTCTTGTTGGCTGTGCCACGGACACAGCACGCAAAGTTCAGGCAGAGATTATATCCCAGAAGTACAAGAACATTGAATTTTATGACATTGACAAGTATGTACCATAGTAGATCCTAACCACTTCAGTTTAAAGTCCGAATGCAGTAAAAAACTGCATTTGATTTGATTAAAGACGACTTCTTCGGTGGGCAATCCAGTTTGAGTTCATCTGGATTTGTGTATTTAACTCAAACTCAAACTGTTTCTTGGTTTAGGTTTTATTATCATTTATATTAGATTTGTACATGAGTGAGTACATATTAATATCAAGAACAAAGAACAGTTCAGTCTTTCATCAAAGAAAGTGAGAATATCCAAGTCCCATAACTTACATGCTCTCAACAACTTTGTTGAATACTTTGTAGATAATTTAACAGAGCTGTTACAGGATACAGGTGTCGTCTCTTCAACATTAACATTATAGAAGGAATTATCATCATCATCATGGTGTTTCAGTTTGCAGAAAAATCTCCATTCCCCCACTTTCTTGTTTCTCATTTACACAACTTCTTGTTGATACATGTTTGCTCAAAACTATGAAATTATCATTCATATTACCAGAATGCATCACATAAAAAGTTAGCCTTTGCTACTGAAACCAACAGTTGCTAGTCGTCATCCGCCTCTGCTGAAAAGTCAGGCTCTTCGGGTTTTTGTAGTTTAGGCAAACCGACATCTTTGATCTTCTGAGCTCCTCTCCTAGTGTTTGCAGCAAATCTTGAAGCCAATATCGTGACACCGAGATTTAACTTTGTCAGGGACTGGTTTGAGGTGGGAGAAGTACTAGTATCCTCCTCCTCCTGTTCCTCGCCTCCTCGCTCACTCTCTTCCGTTCTTTCATTTAAAGCAAAGGATTCCATCCTAGCAAGATCTTTTGCCATCATTCTTCGCTTGTGTCGTCGCCAAGCGGCCTGTATGAAGCACGCTGCCCATGTTCTCCAATGGTGAGAGTAGAACCGGAATGTATGCTGCAGCTTCTTGCTGTGGAGTCGCCTAAACTGGTTAGCAACGAACTTGAGATCTTCAGCTCTCAATGCAAAGGCTTCCACTTCAACCAGTGCTCTCACTGTCCTGGTTGAGGAAGGCAAGTTGACAGTAGATTTTGGGTGCAAAGCCCAAGCAAGGAGCTCCTCCCCGCAAAAATCTCCAGGTCTCAACATAATGGAATTGAAGAAACCGGTCCGCCCTCCATTTGTCGTAGAACTCTCGAGCCTCCCTCTAATGATGAATAGCATCTCCGTGACAGGATCACCCTCCCGAACAATGTAAGTACCCTCTGTGCTCAAGCACGAGACTATACGTTCACATATAGCATCGAGTAACTGATCATCCATCTGAGAGAAAAATGGTACCTGGATGGAAATTGTATTTTGGACAAGAAAAAGAAATGACATTAGCACATCAGAAACGGGAGATCAGTTCAATTCCTGTAATGTTAAGCTTTTTTTAAGTGAAACTCATACACGTCGAACAAGGTCCAGGCATAGATGTCGTTGAATGTCACGACGAAGATCAGCAGGTAGGCCATGCAAAATTGCTTCTTCATCTACTCCCCGAGTTGCAACCCATTTACATTGAACAAAACGTCGAACACGCCTTCTCAAGTCTTCTGGGAGTTGTCGATGTTGCATCCACTCTTCAGTGTCTCTTCGCTTAAGTCTCCATTCCTCGAGCCTCACTGTCATAGATTGCAGGTATGTCTATGTACCCACCCAAAAAAATCAAGGCAAATTCCTTCAATAGATCATAACTAGAAAGAACATAGTTGTGGAAGTTAAAAAAGGATAACAGAAACATTTACCTGCATATTACCAATAAGATGTGCAAATAAAACGAGGCCAAAAATTGCAATAACTATGGCAAAAGATGTCTCTCCGATAAATGTGGTTGTTGACAAATTCTGCCCATAAGAACTGAAACAAGAGAGGCTTGTGAAAATCCATAAACTCCTTTCATCTAAACAGCCAGTAAACAAATGGTTCAAGAAGACATTTAACATATCTCCTAGTAGACAACAATTGCAATGCCCTTCACAAAAATTCCAACTTTACTCATTTGACCAAAATGATGATTAGATAATCAGCAACCAAATGCAAATCTCACAATATAAGAGACCTATGGCACACTAAAGCATAACTTTTAAATAACCAGAACTCATATTTTCTGTTTTAAGCTAATAGTTAGCTTTGATATCAGCACATCCACATAATTTGACACGAGCAAAAGCAAGGACCAGCTCATGGCATACAATGAATGTGAAATCTTAAGTATTTTGAACTTATGCCATTAGAATTTTGTTTTAAAAGAAAAAAAAAAATCATATAGAATATCATTTAGAAGGTCAAGATAACAATAACATGTTTGCTATATATAAAAGTGACTGGACGAAATCACATAAATACTGTTTAAATTGAATTATACGGAGTATTGTCTAATGTTAATTAAGGCACTCTAAAGTTAAGTTTCCCCTCACTGTAAATTAAGGGTACTTCAACAAACTTCTGAAACCCCTTTTATTGAATAACTAAAGCATACTTATTACTTAGACAGACTATACTACCACTGTAACTTAGTAGAAGCACAATTGGTATTATCATTGTATGTGCAAATGAGAAATACCTCAGGTTCTGTAATCCCCACCACAAGCAATAGAAGTATTTCTCAAGAAAACTTGAGGAGACAACATCTTTTGTAACAGCATTTTCAAATATGCCATATTTGAAAGTAGTGCTATCTCCATCGGGATCACAATTTTTGAACACACTAGTAATGTTAGCCCAGGTCTTGCGAGCATCAAGTTCAAAAGTATCACAATCCAAGTACCGAGATACACAGTTCGTGGAATTCTTTTCATCTCTGCAAATTGATTTCCAGCAAGATGTGTATCGATCAACTGACAACAAATACCATGCTGCCCCAAAGACCTGAAGATACAAATCTTACTGTCATATGGAAAAGAATAACGGGAGGAAACTGTAAGATACGATAACTATAATATTGTTTCGAATATAAAAAATTTGAAAAAAGAGGACATTGCTAGAGTTACATACATGGCTAGCCAACATATAGAGAAGTAGATTATATGCAGCCCCTGCCCAAGCAGTTTTTGTGACAACTCCAGTTGCTTTAATGATCTGCGAACTTAGTGGGAAAATAAGATATAACCTGGGAATATACTGAATCAGGACAATCAGTGCGAGGGCATTATTATTATGGTATGCATGTTGACTTCTTGTTGCTGGTATAATGAACCAGATGACAATCTGTGAGGAGTACCAATAATTAGTAATGATCTGAACAAGAAGCTCAAAGCGCAAGTACAAAAAACAGAAGAATATGCAAACATAAATATGGCATAAGACATGAAAGCATGCGATAATAGTATAGTTATGGCCTGCAGTGAGTGCAGTAGTTCTTTCAAGACAAAAGCAGGTTACCTGTGGGAGAGGTAAGGTTGCGATCAGATCAATGAAGAAATCAGATCTTAGATATCTCCGAGCAATCTCCTTAGGATCCATGACAAGCTCACCTCTACCAAATACCCGAGTATTGGGGGCAACATAAGCAGTTCTAAACTTAATGATCACGTGCAACAGATAGAAAAAATCAGCAATAGTGCGGAAAATTGTGACCACAATTCGCAAATTCAAGTCAGTCCTCACACAACTTAGATCCTTAGTTCCTCCAATAATAGGCATAAAAAAATACAATGGGTCGACAAACAATGCCAACAAGCAAGATATAATGAAAACCCAATTCCACTTCAGCACAATGTCACTACCCGGATCAAGAATCCGCTTTCTCCATGGCTCATGGTTCTCAGGGTACACCTTAGGCCTCCCAAACTTAAGGGTTTCTGTGATTTTATGTTTTCTGCCGGGGTTCAACCAGGATGATGAAAACCTATACTCAGAAGATGATTTCTCTAAACTTGAAGATTCAGCTTCTCCTCCCCATAAAATGGGTTTTTGCTGTTTTCCGTTGGAGTAGAACCTAAACATTTAAGTTACCAAAAAATGAGCCTAAAATTAGTAAAAGCCTTAGCTTAATTGCAGCATAACAGGGTATAAATGGAATTAAAATTTCCAACAAAAAAAGGGCTAGAAATCTAATTTTGATATTAGAACGTCACTTTGCTGTATCAATCCTTTCTACGGAGCACTAGAAATCTTCAGCTCCAAAGCAACCAATCAAAAAGAAAAACATTGAAAACCAAGTAATGGGTACATAAAATTCTGATTTTTTTTGGGGGTTACTTCCAAGCCTAAAAGTTTCTCCTCTTTAAGCTCAACAAAACCAAGAATCGATCTTTCAAGTTTCCAAGTTCCTTTCTTTTCTCCCCTCCACTTCCAATTTCTTTTTCCATTACATAGCAATCAAAAAGAGAACACTACTAACAACAAAAATCAATAACAAGTCCATTACAAGACATCAACATACCTCACAAACTTCTCTTTCTTCATGTCCAACCCCGTGTGAAATGGGTTTTGGAAAAGTCTGCAGGCAGCTAAAGAGAAAGAGAAACTGACGGAAGGTAAAATACCTATAGTGCCCTTTAATCATAAACTACAAGCGAAACATTCTTGGTTGTGTTAAGGAAACTTTTTTTTTTCCCAGATTTGCAGGGAGAAGGCAGAGTGACAGTGAGAATTTCATGTGTTTTTGTTTGTCTGGATTAAATATTTGGATAAATTATTGGAGTAATTAGTTTTGATTAATATATTAAGACATCATATGACATATGTTTGACCACAGTTTGCATATTAAGGAGGATTTAGAGGAGGTTTGTAGTGTAGTCAAACATTTGGCCATTTGGGGATTGCTGCTGCTTGACCCGCAATTTTTATTTTTGACTTGTTTATTTTTGTCTTTAATTTTTTTTTTACAAGTAAAATAACATTTTTAATCCATGAATTATTTTACTTTTAAAATTTTAATTTTTTAAATTAATTTAAATAAATTTAGTCATTTAATTATTTATAATGTCATATTTTTAGTCTCTATTGTTGTATAATGCTGCATTTTTAGTCACTAGTGTTATCTAAAAACATAACAGGTCTCAATCAAAGTTATATCGCTAATATATGTCCATGTTTTTAGTGCAAATCATTTTGTATAGAGTTAATACCCAAAATAGTCCTCGACTATGTCGTAATTACCAATTTGGTCCTCGACTATCATTCTTACCCAATTAAGTCCTCAACTATACAATTTTTACCCAATTTAGTCCTTTGTCAATTTGACTGTTTGTTGACTGTCAATTGGGTAAGAATTGTATAGTTGAGGACTTAATTGAGTAAAAGTTACATAGTTGAAGACTTAATTGGGTAAGAATGATAGTTGAGGACCAAATTGGTAATTATGGCATAGTCGAGGGACCATTTTGGGTATTAACTCTTTTGTATATTGTGTTTCTAGAGTTGTACTATATAATTTTTTAGAAAAAAATACCACAACCGTTATAACTTCCGTTATCTTTTTTCATTATTGTTACCAATCTATCATATATTTTCTTATATTCTTTAATGATATAATATTTGTAGACACTATATACTGGATTAATATAATACATAAGTTTGATTTCATATAGATTTTAATTAGTAAGGATTTGTTAGTTGTTTGACATATATTTTTGCACATCGCGCATAGAAAATACTAGTAAATATATAATTGTCAAACTCAAATAAGATAATGAAACTTTAACTATGAATATTGATTTAAATGACAAAAATAACTTCATAAAAATAATTTAATTTATTAATAGAGTTTGATAATTATATAATACTAAAGACTGAAAATGCAACATAATAGACAATCAAGGGACTATATATGTTTAAATCAATTAACAATAATTAAAATTTTAAAAGTGAAACAATTTTAGGCCTAAAAATATTGTTTTCCCTTTATTATATTTTACTCTCTTGCATTTGTCAAATAAAATACGTCACCATAGTTTTCTTGCATTTGTCAACGAAACACAATTAATTAACTCCATTATAATTTGAGTATGGTACATTTAAAATTTAAAATTTAAAACAAAAAATTAGGTGTAAAGTAGTTATGTATTTATGTGTTTCTAATTTTTATACAATATCATTTTAATAATAAAAAGAATAAAAATAGTACTACTTGAGATTCAAATTTGTGACCTCTCATTTAGGAGAGTCACAATTATGTCGTTTGACTTCAAGGTATTTAGCACAAAAAAGAGTATATTTAATTTATTTTAATTTGATTTTATTGGTAAATTAAACTCGTTAAAGAAACCGGAGAAGAAGATGGCAACAAACAAACATATTTAGGGTAATTGGTGCATTTTATGCTATATATTCTAGGGGAAGATAAAATTGGACAAATTTTTAGGTAGTTAGCTCTTTTTTTTTTTTTTTTTTTTTTTTACATTAATTTCACCCTCCATCTCAATTTAAGATGAGCGGTATCCAAATAAACTTTTTAGTCATAAACTTACAACTATAATTAAAAGTTGTAGCATTATAGGTCATTAACTTCTAGTCATTTTTCATACCTACTTGTTAGTTGTTGTTTTTAATATTGTATGAGTTAATAACCAATTTAATATTTCACTATAATTATTTTTCTCGATTTAATCGTAAACGACGATTTGTCCATAAATAGGATATCGACTTTAATGATTTTACCTAATTCAGTACTCGACTATTAGAATCAATGACTATATATAGTCACTGACTAAATTGAATAAAACTATTATAGTCGAAGGCTAACTTGATAAAACTATTATATCCGAGGACTACATTGTGTATTAATCATGGTTGCAGTAGGCGCTAGTCGAGCGCAAAAAAAATAGTGGCAGGTTTGCAGTTTGACAATTTTAATGAGACCGTTTTCAACATTCAATCAAATAACACATCCAAATAAATGAAATAATGATAATTCATAAGTCATAACATCAAAATAAGTTTTCAAAACCAAGTGGCTTGTGGTCCACTGGTATCGGGTTGCTCCCCTAAGTGGGAGGTGTAAGGTTTGAACCTCAGTTGAGGCAATAGTGTGTATATGTAGGGTATCCCCCTTCCTTATAAAAAAAAAATAATAAGTTTTCAAAAAAAAAAAAACATCTAAACAATATTAAAAAATAAAAATACTCAAATATGAAATACTCAAATACTTCAATCCTCCAAAGATTCAAAGTATCAAACTAGTCTACGGACGGCTGGACTAGACGAAATCGGATGAAATCGACCGACTCGGCCGATTTTGACCAATTTCGCCGCCTAGGCGCCCGGCCGATTTTTGGACACCTAGTGCTTAGGCGGGCTACAATAGTGGTATTAATAGAGGTTAAATTGCCAAACTATCTTAACAGAGGACTTAATTAAGTAAAATCATCAAAGTTGATGACCTAATTAATCACAAAAAGTCGTATAAGACTAAATTAATAAAAATCACTATAGTCGATGACTAAATTGGGTATTAACTCAATATTGTATAAATTTGACATTTTTTTCTTGAGAATATGAAACAATTGACGTGTTTGATAAATTCATCTAACTAACATACCACCAATTTGGACAGTCAACGTCAATGACAGATTAGTGAATTACACAACATTCAAACTAAAATAAAACTAGCAGCAGAATTCATCAAGCAAAGCTAACATTTTTGTACTACTTTACGTAAAAGCTATGGTAAATATGCAAACAACATCATGTGTTTAGTTACAAACCTAGCGTAACCACGTCAAAAAAAAAAAAAAAAAAAGTGACATCGATTTACTTTAACCTAATTTAGGTATAACTTAGACTATTTACATAATCAAAATATTATTTGATTTTTTTAAAAAAAATGTGAACTTTACTATCATATCACCATAATTCATGTTCAAAAAAATCATTCTTCCAGGCTGAACCCCAAAAAAATCAATTTAAATAGTTAACTAATTAAATTAAAGTTTCTCACATCTTGTCGTTACCACCCTATGCATAAATTAAATAGATAATACGCATTCAAAAAAATAGATAATACAATCCAAATCTTACATTATCCTTAACTAACTTCAAATTATTACAACCTATTTGATTTGTAGAAAAAGTTTTGTTCTCAATGTTTTTTTTTTTTTTTTTTTTTGAAAATAAAAGGCTAATTCGTTAATCATAAGCAGAAATGTTTACAATACAGATCGTTAGAATGACAATGCATTCTTTACAGTCAAATATTTAAACAAATTTTCTAGTAATGTTATAGAAAACATGGATTGCAGACTGTTTTACAAATTTGAAGCCGAAGTTGTTGGATGAACTCGGTGCTTCTTCATAGATATGTTCAAACATAGCCAAGCCTGACTCTGGTGGGCAAATTATTCTGTGGACCATGGTCCACACAATGTTATATGGACCATAACAAAAAGTACATTTTTAATATACTAAATGTACATTATTTTTGTATTGAGTGTACATTATACAAAATAATGTACACTCAGTACAAAAATAATGTACATCCCCTGAATACAATGTACATTATTTTTGTGCTGAATGTACATTATTTTTGTACTAAATGTACATTATTCTATAGTATACAAAATATGGTCCACACAACTTATATGGACCATGGTCCACACAATAATGATTGGACTCTGGTGAGACCTTTTATCATTCCACGCTTAGGAGAACTCGCCAAAGAAACGAGAGAAAAACCCGCCAAAGAGACGAGAGGAAAACACTCGCCAGAGAGACGAGAGAAAACAAACTAGTCAAAGGAACAAAGAGATAACGTAGAACCAAAAGAAAACAACATAAACGGAAAAGAGGGTAGAAAACCTGTCAGATATGTAGAGTCTCTGAAATTTTGAAAAACAATCGGAGATGATATGAGATCTAACACTTATTCCTAAAACAGCCGGAGGATGAAGTCTACTAATGGCACCGCCGACTCAACCCTCCATCAGAACGTCAGTCGACAGCACCAAGTCGCCGGGCCTTTACTACATGGGAGCAGACGAAAATGTGAGAGAAAGCGGTTTTTTTTTTTTTTTTTTGGCAGTGAAATGGGAGTGAATGATTATTTCTAAGTTAAGAAGTTTCACATTTGGTTGGTAAAAGATTCTCTGTTTCTTGAAATTTTAATTCCCCATTATATACAGCATTTTAAATTCTTTTGGATGCTTCAGGTTTTTTAAATTCCTTATTATAATTTTTTTAAAAGTAAAATGAGCAAAATATACTACTGTAAAACTAGGAAGACGGATTAGAAAATCATTTACAAAATATTAAACAAGTCATAATAAGGTTAAAATACATTATAGATAAGGAAAAATGTTGTTAATGAAATTTGAACCTATGACATGACCTTTTAATATCAAATTTGGAATTCAACTAACTAAGCTACTCAAATTATTAACAATTTTAACACAAATATATGTTTTATATAACATTTAATGCTATATATGTATACATATACATACATACATATATATATATATATATATATATATATATATATATATATATATATATATATATATATATATAAAGGGGTAAGGTGGGGGGACAACTGCCCCATAGTGGCTCCGCCCTTGTGTAGATGAACTAAAACAAAATCAGGAGGAATAGAGAGAATCAGCCTGAGATCGAATAGGCTTTGGTAACTAAAGTGTGAGCTATGACATTAGCACTTCTAGGAACTAAACTAACAGTAAAATTAGTAATTAAGAGAGTGAATATAGTTCTTATCGTGACTAGCAACAAAACCAATATAAGACCGGAGATCGACCATGGAAGTGGTTAAAATACGGTGTAGAGCCCAAGAGAGTTAGGCCTATAATGGGTAGAAAAAATGGCGGTCACAGATTTTAATCAAATGAATGACTCAGATTAATTAAAAGATTGATCAGATTTAAATTTTACATTAAAATTTTTTAAAATACCCACACACCGTTACTAATTCCGTTAAAATTTTAAGAATTGCCGTTAGTTCACCGTTAACTTACTCATTGATTTCAATAAAAAAAGGTCTTAGGTTCGAACCTCATCACAATCAAAGTTGGCATAATTAGTACTCTATTTTACTCTTATTAAATTATATAAATAATAATTTAGTAGTTACAACAAAAAATAATACATATGCATTTCTTAAATTTAGAATTATGTGTCCACAATGCCTTTATTAAAAAAAAATTATTCATTATCAATCAATTAAATAAGAGAAATAATTTTATTAGTTATATTGTCTTTATTTTTCTTCAATATAAAAATTCTTTATATTCAAATTTATTAATTGATTATATTCGCTACATTATCCTTACAATGTCTTTATTCAGTGAAATTTTTTTTATTAATTATCAATAAATTAATTAAAAGAAATATTTTCATTAGTTATATTGTCTTTATTTTTCTCAAATGTAAAAATTTTTACAATCAAATTCATCAATTGATTATATTCACTACATTATCTATTATCTTTTTTTGTGCACTATTTTTCTAATTAAATATCAAAGTTATAATACAAAATAATGCTATATATTTATTTACCAAGTATTTTATTAATACCATGAAAAAATTTAAAAAATATAATTAATAAAGTCAACCATATTAACTACTTGAGAGATTTTGTGACAACGAGAGTATTCAAATCACACAACAAATTGAAGTGAGAACTACCTCGCAATGTCCTTGTTTGACAATCAGCAGTTAGCGGTTAACGTTAGCGGATTATACTAGCGGATTTGACTAGCGAATTTATTTAATTGTTAACATTGGGTAGAAAAAATGACCGCCAAATTATTAAATCAAATGAATGGTTCATATTGTTCAGGTTTTAATTTTTTCTTTTAAGATTTTCTAATTTATCCTTAATTATATGATTATTCATTTAACTTTTCCGTTAATTCACCGTTAGTCTAATTCTAATATTAAAGTCTAATATAGAATTATAACTACACCATTAATCTAATTCTAATATTAAAGTCTTAATAGAACTTAACCACAAATCCTAATGTCGGAATCTCCTCAAACAATATTAGTATATATTTAATATTTTATGTCCTAATTTTTATTTGTTCTCCCTTATGTCCCGTATTTGGTTTCAACGATACCTATACAATTATTTTATTGACAATTATAATCAATCTTGACTATATTATCTTGCATTTGTAAACTTAGAATTACCTATTTAACCCGCATGGGCTTAGCTCAATGGTTTAGTGGGTAGTATTTGGGAGAAGAGACGAATGTTTGAACCTCGGCGGCGGCAGTGCGGGAATTATGTCCAAAGTGGGCAGATTCCTTGTGCGTATCAGCATTTGGCCCTGTCTGCTGAACCATTGAGTCACCGTGATTTACAACTTCCCACAATGCTCTATCGGGTTGGAGTGTGGGGGGCCCTTGGGGTTGGGGACTCAACCTTTGGGAGAAGAATTACCTATTTAAATACGCAAATTCAACCTTCAATTATCTATGCATGAACAATTTCAATATAATCATGTCTTAATATACTTTAAAGTACTTATTAAAAAAAACATTGGGCATTATCCCAATGGCGCAATGCGCGTAAAAAACTACTATATATATATATATATATATATATATATATATATATATATATATATATATATATATATATATAATTTGACGAACCCCGTTGGCCCGCCAAACTCGCGGATTAAAAACCTACCAAAATACAGGCCTAAAATATTAAAATTCGTCCCACCCTTTTCATGAGGCGTGACGGGCTAACCCTGCGGACTAAGGGGGCGTTTGGTTCAGGTTATATAACATAACCAAGGGAATGTGACATTCGAAAGCTCACATTCTGGTGTTTGGTTCATATTATCTTAGGGAATCTAACATTCCCAAGGAATGTCACATTCCCTCCACATAGGATTTTAAGTAATGTAAGATAATCTTGGTTATGTTAGTTTATTTTATATATATATATATATATATATATATATATATATATATATATATATATATATAAAATTATTTTTGTAATTATATATATTTTTTTTATTTTTATTCTGTTATGTTAGCATATAAAATAATTTTGTTTCTCAAGTTCAAGATTTTAGAGTTAATATTTTAAAATCATGTAATTATATATATGATAACGTTATCTTATTTATTTATTTTAATTATTAAATTTATTAAAATATATGAAAATATGTTAAGGATATTATAGTGTGTATAAAAGATAACCCTAAATCAAACATGATTATATTAAAACACAAGAATCTAACATTCCCAGTAATCTAACATTCTCTAAGGTAATCTGTCATTCCATGAACCAAACCACCCCTAAGTGTCAAATATATTAAAGTTGTGAGGTCAAAAAGTGGTTTATCGTAAAATTTTGGTCGGAGAAGTAAGCAAGAAAACGGCAAAGCACCATTATCACCGAGCCAGCAGTTAAGGTAAGGTATTCACTGCCCGCCGCATAAGAGAAGCAGAGATACGAAAATGGTGTCACCGCACGGCGTCAAACTCGCCGTTTATCTCATCTCATCTTTCTTCGGCGACCACAACGCTGTAATCCACCAAACTCTCAAACTTTCACCAAAATAATGGCTTTTACTGATATTCTTATTGAGCTACTCAACTACTAAGATGATTAAATTTACTAATTTTCTTAAGCAATTTTTTTTTCCTTAATGATTTTAGAATTGATTATTTATCTGATTGTCGTGATCACAGAAAGTAATCGAGTGTCTGTTGAACAGAGGAACCCTAACTTTAGCGCAGATTCTGCGCTTCACTGAGCTTAGCAGAGAGAATGTACGGAGCTGTCTACTTGTGTTGATTCATCATAATTGTGTTCAAGCCCTTGCTGTTCAACAAGAAGGTGCTATTTTTAATTCTCAACTTTCCAATCCTCAAAATCAGTTAGCTTTTTGATTGAAAATTATAAAAAGAATAATATGCTGACTGTCTTAGTTTGAGTACACCACGGTAATGGTTATACAATGTATTGTGAATGTAGGTGCTTTTGGGGATGCCCCGAAAGTTATAACTCAGTATATGGCATTGTTTGATAATATAATTCATAGAATGAGGTTTCCAAAGTTTATAGAGATGGTTTCCCAGGAGCTCGGTAAAGAAGTGAGTTTGTGATTGCCTTCTCATTTTAATTTTCATTCTTTTTAATCTTAAATCTTGCATAGTTGAAAAGGTTGTATCTAGTTAAGCTTATCAATGAGCTGCGATTTGGTTCAGTGTGAAGGGATATTTGAAGGGTTGCTTCAACATGGCAGGCTTTCTCTCAATCAAATACTGGATAGGCACAAGCAGATGGCAAGTCAAGGTTAGGGGCACATGCTCTCTGTATTTTTGAAATATTTGGTTTAAGTAGCTGCCTTAAGCTAGCATTAATAACTGCTTTGTTTTTATCCCTGATATCTCGTTCAATATCAATTCATTCGCCTATGGAAGTGGAGCGGAATGCTGAATGCTCCTATACAATGAGTGTCATTCTATCAAATTTCTTAGCTTAGTCGTGCCAATGATGTTTTTTGTATCTTTGCTATCCTCAAAGATGAATCAGTGAATACAAAAGAATCCTCATTATAGTTACTTATTGGCAACAGAAAAAAGAATGAATCTTCATTATATTTAGGAATACTTTGGTTAAACTTTCAAGCTTAATGAGCAGGTTTAGTTTTTAGAAACCATTTATTTATTATTATAACAGCTTCCATACTTTACTGAATCCTATAACATTCCAGGAGATTCTGGTAAGGATGCTGCACTAGATAGTTTCAAAAGCCTTGTTAATGCTCGATTTGTTGAACGCTGCCCAGCTCCTGAACCATTTATTGCACCACCTTCTGAAGATGAAACCCCGGCTAAGAAACGAGGTGCAAAAGCTGGCAAGGTTTTTGATTCCACAACTTCTTTGGTTTTGTTGTTTTTCAGTGTGATATCTTTGAGTTTACTTCATTTTCTTCTTATGGCTTCTAATGCAAAATTTTACAATGTAGCAGGTAAATGTTTGTATTTGGAACTTCTAATTGCCTTAATGCATCTTTATAAAGTTGTAAACAAAGATGTATGCACATGTACTTTTAAAAGATACACAAGATAAAACTGATGTGCTTCTTAATTTCCATGGCTAGTTGTTCCTGGTTCATACCTTGATGCTTTTACCTGTACTCATGGTTTTTAAGCAGCTATGCTATCTTAGTTTACAAAATTGCTATTAACATGTAAAAATAGATGGCTGAAGTGACTATAGAGCAACGGGCTTTAGAAGCAGCAGCTCCTATGGAATCATTAAGATTCTTGGTTGAAGCAGACAGTTGGAATGATGCTTCTGATAAAGAAAGCAACAAAAAGACCAACAATATAGCAGTTGGGGGAAAGGTTTGTAGTTTGTGTAATATTTTATGAAATATATGTTGAATGGATACAATCTTTATATTTGAAGCTATCTTTATAAGACTCTACTATTTTATTTCTCATTGCTTAGCGCAAGCTAGATGAGAGTGAGCTATTGGCGAAAGATGAAAGCAAAGTTCTTTGGCGTGTTAACTTTGAAGAGTTTATACGCCGCGCAAGGCATAAGGTTGGCACTCAGCCCAATTACTCTTACTTTATATACCCCACAAATTCAGATTTGGGACAAAATTAGGTTTTCTTGCAAATCTCAATACACTTTTTGTATAAAAAAATAAAACTGCTATATAGTAACAAATATATATATGTATAAGTCACGCCCTCTGTGAATGCCCAACAGAAAACTGCCCAGTTTGGATAAATAAATTAGAAGTGTTTTCAAGATAACAAATTTTCAATAGGCTCAAAACAACATTTCCATTTTAACTGGCCTTTGAAATTCTGTTTTCAGCTTATTCTCTTAGGCTCTTTGAAATGGCATATAAAATAGGCTACTCATTAAAAATAGCTTTGAAAAGCCATAAGCTCTTTTTACAAGTTGATTTAAACATTGAAAAAATGAGCATACGTGCATTTACAAGTAGAATGGCTGAAAATAAGCTCATCAAATGGCATACTATTATAGTCTTTTTATTTTACATTATTGTGTATTTTTTTTAGGCTTGCATTGCAAATGTGAAAGCACGCCTTAATGATGAAGCTGCTATTGTGCTCGATGCAATTCTAGAACTGAGTAGAAGTTCTGAGACCAAAGTGAAAGTTGATAATTCAGGTGATCATAAGTTCTATTTTATTGGTTAGTTAAGTTTGACCATGTTTTTCTTAAATCATTTTCAAAACTTGTGCCTTAAATAAGGGTTAGATCAGGTTAAGTGCACAAAGTTCCCCCAACATGCAGGGTCTGCTTACATTGATTGTTTTTGCACTTTGAAATCATGATGTAATGGCCAAATGTTGACTAGAGTCTTTAACACATTACACAAAGAAATTAGGGAAACTATAGAAGGCATCAATCCTGCCATACATGTAACATCCAACTATTTCTGAACTTATATATTTCCTTGAATTTGGTCCACCACTGATTTTTCTTGGCTATTCAAAGGTAAATAGTGAAGCATGCATGCTTAAGTCTATGATTCCTCTTCCACTTGCAGTGGAAATTTGGAAACTTGTTGAGTGACTCATATATGTCTCATTTCCAGAACATCATACTCTTGAAGGCCACAGATATTATGTTAAACAAAAATTTCAAAATTGAGTTAAGTTTTTTCTCATTTGTAGTAATTGGTCTTAGATTTAAATTTCATGTGCACCATTGCTGGTTCTTTCTCAGTATTATTCCATATTATTTTCTGCATTGATTACTAAGCGTGCTTTTTGCAGCCTCACTATCCATAAATTCAATTTATGATGGTGTCATAAAGAAAGAAGGTGGTCTTGGTATGGATTTTGAACGTATTAGAGCTGCCCTTGTCCAACTGGGTTGTGATGTTCCTTTGATTCCAATAGATGAATCATATAGTATTGGTATGTCATATTAATGCTAAGTGATTTTCAATTGAGAAAGAACCATGTTTATCAAGAAAAAACTCAATTATCATATGCCTAGATTATTTCTCTTGAGAACAAACGGTGTAACTTCAAAGGAAAAAAAGCTCAGAGTTTCTAGTGGAATCGAGATGAATTGTTCTGTGAAACTTACATAAAATTATGCTCTTTTTGCAGATCTGAAGAATATTATTGAACTGGCTAGAACTGAAGAGGTTCCTTTCATGCTCAATAATTCCTAAATAATGTGCTAAAAGGATGATTACTTCTGAAATATTATCCAATGTTGCAGGTAGAGCCCATTGTATTGAAAAGGTATGGAAGAGAGGCCTATAGGATGTTCAGGTTATTGTCAAAAGCTAGTCGGCTCTTTCTAACTGATGAGGTATCAAGTTGTGATCAAATGTATTTTTACATACACACGTCTGTCTTAAAGTGCCTGTTATTTCTTTTTCTAATTGTTTCCTGAAAAGCTCCATTTGTTGTGTTAGAAAAGTGGCTTACATCTATTGTATCAATGAAAATAATTTTGGTCTGTGGTAAGCTAATGAGCTATCCTCAAACAAGCTTATCTGTTGACTTCACCTATTTTAATGCTGTAGGTTTCAGACGCCACATTTGTTGAAAAGAAAGATGCAGTCAAGATTCTACTTGGACTCTGGAAGGATGACTATGTGGAGATGAAGGTAATGTAGTTCATTTCTTTCTTTATTATCTGGTTTTTGGTTTAATATTTGCTAAAACCACTTGTCTGTATTTCCTTTTTTAATTCAATACTCGTGGTGTTGTGTTTTTAAGAACCTAAACACAACTATTTGAACTTGTTTGCATGACCTTCTTGAGTCACTGAGAAGCTGCTAATGTGTGGTGTGAAGTGTTTTAGTCTTAATTTGTTTTTATTCCTATGTTAAGTGTTTAGTAGACTTGCAACATTTTTATGATTTGTTACCATTCTCTTGCAGAAAATTATTGTGCGTGGAACTAGTCAATCAGAACAAATGCTGTGGAGTGTAAATAAACAGTCACTTACGAAACATGTCCTGGATGAAATGTACCATGCTGCATTGAATCTGAGATTGCGAATCACACATGAAATAGAACAAGAAAAAGAGGTTTGCTCTTCTGTTATGCATATATTTCATACTGCTTTTATTTGTCTCTGATAATGACCTGCTGTGACAATGTGAAGTATGGTTTTCATATTATTATGGTTAAATTATGGACACAAAGTATTGGTAAACTTTCCGAGGATGAAAACAATGCATCCAAGGGTTGTCCGTCCATGCTAGGTTCTGGATCTTGTGATAAAACGTATGCAAATAGAGGAGTTGAGCTAATAAGTTTTAGAAATCTCTTGTGTCGTCTTCTACCTAGCAGAAGATCCTCATAAGCAGTTGGTAAAGACCAGGCAACAGCCAAAACAAAAATAAAAAATAGGTGCTTGAAACTGCAATATTAACGAAGACGTGTGTGTGTGTCTGTTTGTTTGAATAAGATGAATGATATTGGAGTTTGATGCTTAACTAATGTGTGTCATCGCCCACCTGCAACAGATTCTTCAGATGCCTAGAGAAAAGCTTACAGGGGAACTGTCAATTAAGTACAAGCGGTTGATGAAAGTGAGGATTGCCCTGGAGTCTGCCTTGATGAATCTTGATGATGCTATTATGGTCTTCCATGACTTTTAGTGTTGCTCTCAAATTTTGTCTTAACATTATTCTCTTCCTTCGAGTTTAACGAACGTTGTACATGCTTTGTTTGATTGATTGTCTCTCTCAACTAATGATTTATTTAGCTACCAAGTGTACCTACCATGTTTGATACTCTTGTGAGTACAAATGAATATACTTTACCCACCCTGACAAAACCAAAAACAAAACTACAACAGACATTTTATGTGATCCAGTTGAGTTGTAGGAGAGTGAGAGTAGACAAGAATCCAGCACTAGTCTCCATCTCTCCAAGGTAAAGAAGAAATTTAATAGTGATTTTGGTTCAAGTATTTGCATTTCTGTACAAGAGAAAAGAATGCAGCAGTGTACAAAAATGATTGCCAAAATGTTTCCTATGAAGTTGCAATTCATTCGGTCTGACCGGGTACCCATTTTGGTCCTTCATTGTTCAATGTACTATCTTATGAAAAACCCAACAACTGCAGCCAAGTATCCAGCCAACTGTCATTGTTTCAACCAAGAAAAGAAATTGATAGTTAAAAGAAAGTAGTAGTACAATATGAGATGTCAACTTCATTATGTGATGTCTCTTGCCTTGCAACATTAAGCACCCATAAGGATGTTACCTGATCAATAATGCTCTTTCCTGTATGCCCTTCAATAACAAGCCCTGCTGTTAGACCAATCATAGCCCAAGCACCATTTATTGCTTCAATTTCACGCCGTCTCTATCGACAAATATATGTATATATATATATCAGGATTTACGTTTGAAAAAAGAACAACCAAAATAACACGAACAGGGACTCAGGGAGCTACTTTAGCAGGCAGGCATCAGAAAACATTCTTTTGGCCAAACAAAAAAAAAAATCTATGTTGCTTGGTAGCAAAGAAATTGTACAAGTACAGAAGTTAACCCACTTTAAATCTCTGTTTCGTTTTAATTGCTTCCATTTGTTTTGCAGCTAATTGCTTGGCTTCCAAAGGATCAACCATGACCACCTCTTTCTTTGCTCTTTCTTTGCCTGGAGACCCCTGTAGAGGACCCTTGTTTTTCAAATTATGGGAAAATCAAAGTAAACAAGAAAAAAAACACATGATTCTCCAAAATTGGTTTGCTTAATATCAACATATCGTTGTTGCACAGAATTAAAGTTCAATCCACCCATTCGTTAATGGATTATGTGGATCAGTGGATTATACAACACTTAAAACAGTAACTATTCTCATTATCTACCAACTTCCACCTTATCTATCTATCTACTCCTACCTTTACCTTCATATCTATCCACCCATTGACCTACCAACCCTTTACCATCGCCACCATCACTATCTCCAATTCTCCATTACGATCACCGCTTTTTTCCCTCACCACTACCTGCCTACTTACCTTACTATCACCTACATACCCACCCACCACCACAACTCCATTCAGATTTTTCCTACCACTATCTATTTACCTAATCTCGATCTACCTACTCCACAACAACCTACTTAACAAACATATTAATGCAAATAACAGTTAACTAGTCACCAAACACCTCATTCATGAGTTGAAACATCATCACAAATTCTACACCTAAGGTTGCTAGTTTAACAAAATATATGTGCACATCCAGTGAACTATTGAAACACTAAACACATACCTTAACGCTTCTTTGAGTATCTCTAAATCACAATCATTGTTCAAACAAAATATTGGCGTTATTTAGACTCAAAAATCAAGTTGTTATAATGCATACATTAGGATTGGCTAGGAGACGAACTGCTGAACTCTTGGTCCTTTGCAAAGCAAAACGGGTTTGTTGGCGACTTCCAAATCCATGCCTATAGGATATAAATAGTGGATTAGTAAAAGAAATGGACAAGAACGGAAAGCACCAAAAGAACAATAGGCAAATACAGGAACAATAACAACAGATCACCCAAAGATATGGCCAGGGGTTGCAGTTAAATATAAGGAGATTTTGTGCATAGATTACAGAGTTAACACTACATATGGGCTTGTTAGAGAAATAGGGTTTGGTTGAGAGAATCACTCTCAACCCTGGGTTTGAATGTTTGAAACCTGTGGCTAGAGTTAGCTCTTTTCTTTTCTTGTGTAAATAGCTGTACTCTTCCTTGTACATATCATCAGAAATATATAAAAATACGAGTTGAGTTCTCTAGGTAGTTCATTGTTCAACAAGGCCAATGGTTTATGCTCAAGTCTTATCAAAGATTCAACCTTTCCTTTTCCATGAGAAATTATAAATTTTTACACAACTTGCGGATATCATACATCCTTCAAGACTCTTCGCATCACAATAATTTCCGAAAGAAGCACGGGCACACTCTTTACTCTTTGTGTGCCATGTTGGAACTGTTACCTTTGAACTAACCAGTGGACATGAGCATCAACTTAAAATTTATAACTTGTTGAAGGAAAGGGGTGACCAGATTGTCGTTGAGGAAACTTGTGGAAAAGAAATCATCAAAGAAAGTGAAATGACTTCAATCACAAAGTCTGGGGTTGCTCCCATCTAGCAGTTCCTGAAGCGATTGCCAAGCCAGTTCAACCATTCCCCTTCTCATATTGGAACTTACCACCATAGTTCTACTTTAATGTCTTCAAAATTTCATCCACCTTAGTTATCCTGATGAAGTTGCAAGCAGCAATTAAGGTAGTAACTCTCCTAATTTGGGTATTTTAGTGTGAACCAAGAACAATGTAGGTCTTCATTAGGTAATTCGCTACATGTTTATGGGGTGCCGCTAAAATAGAAGCACATAAACATGGGCTGGCACGAACTAGCACCGAATTGTTCCACATTCAGATAACAGGGTAGTAGTAATCCTTAAATCCTAATTTTTGTAATACACTTTTGCGAATCATTTCCCGAAGCAATTGGCCATTTTCAAGCTCAACCATGAAGAAGAGAAAAGAAATTAAATTCGTGGGTAAGCTAAAGCTACAAAGGAATTAAAGAAAAAGTTCATTTCATGTTCACCAAACCAAAAATTAGGAAGGAATGGTCAAAAGTAGAAGAAGGGAAAGAGGGAAAATTTGAAGCTATGAAATTAACACCGAGAACGAACTACATCCCGACATTCTTGTGTTTCTCAAACAAGAATTCAGGAATTAATCATACCAAGATTTTCGCTTTTCGGCAAAGAAAGACTGTTTTAACACACACAAATACAATGGGTCTTACACTCTGGTTTCCACTTTCCACAGAAGGGGAGAGAATTCGTAAAGAAAAATTAGAATACACAGAGAAATTAAAGTGAGCGGTGCAAAGCAGCTTACTTGTTAACAGCAGATGAGTGAAAATGGAAGGAAGAGAAAAGTTTGGTTGAGAGCTTGAGGCTTCCATGAATAAGGGGCAACGTAGAATGAGAAACCATCTCCCAAATTCTTATCTTTCTTTCTTTTTTTTTTTTTTTTTGAGTGATTTTCGGGTACAGTTTTACAGGGTTAGAGGTGGAAGGCGAATGATGTCCACTCAATATTGCTTACCGCTTTTCTGTTCTCTATTGGAATATATTTTATTTTATTTTATTATTGGCCTTTTCCATTTTGGTTTTATCTTCAACTATCATTAATTTCAAGAAGAATTAAAGCCACAATCTTTACAAGTTACACATCCTTTGACAATTGACCAACAACAAAAGGAAAATTAATTAAAGTATAATTATATTAGTATAATCATCAACTCAACACTATTACATCTTTATTCAGTACATATATTGTCTGTACCGATTCAAAAGTTGAGTAGTTTAGAAATCAAGGGTTGAGATGGGAGCATAAGCAGAATCTGCAGGCTGCAGATTTGTGTAGTGAAGGTTTTTGAGTTGATGGTAGAAGACAGTAAGCACAACAAAGCGAAAATGTGAGACAACCCACATTGCACTATTAATCGCCACCAAAACGGCATGCCGAGTCCAATCACTCATTTTTCTTTTCGCAAACTTGGATAGCAAGGACACGCCCAGAATACACAGTACGTAAAGCAAAGTGAGAACCCAAGCTTGAACCTTTTTGCCCTTCACAAGCTCCCCGCCTCTGCTGATCGCGCTTAGCCCCTCGCAACCCTCTTCCGCCGCGGAAACCACCAGGCTCACACCGGAAACGGCCAACATATACACCAGAACAACCAAGGCGATGAAGGCCAACGCGATGTCCACGCAGATCCACACAGTATCAGAAACAGGAAGAGATGGCGTTAGCTGAAATAGCATCCAGAATATAGTCGACGCGCCTACTAAAATCAAGACGGCGTAAAACAGCGTGAGGAATACCCTCTTCCACATCCCCTTTACGCTAAAGATGGCGTCTTTTATGCTGCGTGGTTTCCCGGCGTGGGCTTCGGAGGTGGTGTGTATAGTGACCATTGAAAGAAAGAGCAAAACAACGCAGGAAATGGCAGTTGTGGCATAGTGAAGTGCGTAATACTGAAAGGCCTGTGGGCTAAGCTTGGATTTGGCGGAGGGGCGGCGAGGAATTGGTTTAGACAGCAGATACTCTCCGACTTCCAAAATGGAAAAGAAGTAGAGAGTGAAGAGAAGGATTGCGAGCATGGGCTTTCCATTTCTTAAGGTGGTCTTCAACGATTCTTTGATGGTTCCAAGAATCCCTAGAGATGATTGCTTTTCCACCTTGTTGATGAGTGTGGTCTCATCAATTTGGTTTTCCATATCTGATAATCGAGTTTTTGTTTTCACAACGTTTACACATGCATACCAAACATTTATACTGTTGTTTTTTATTTGTTATTTTGGGTTACAAGTGAAACTTTCCGGTGTCATTGATACTATTCTTTTTTATTTGTTATTTTGGATGACGAGTGAAACCCCTAGTCTAATACTGTTCTTTTTTATTTATTATTTTGGGTTACGAGTGAAACATGTTATCACTGATATTGTTCTTTTTTATTTGTTATTTTGGGTGACGAGTAAAACCCGCAGTCACTGCATAAACTTGGTTTTGTAGTCCTAATCGACACAATAAGGTAAATCACCATCTATAACTAATCGGCGATTAACTGGCTTATCAAGGCTGAAATTCGAACGTGTAACTTTGTGGTAAGTTTGTATATTTAGGTAGACATCTCAGCAGGTTACCTTTTTTATTTGTTATTTTCATTTGTGACAAGGATAAAAGGTAGATGATAGTTGATACCAAAGGAAATTCTTGACCTTATTTGATGATTCCAATCATAAACATTGTTATTTCCCCAGAGTAGTTTTCCAAATAAGCTTTCAGTACGTTATTGATTAGAATAATATAATGTCCAAATCAACAACCTTTCATTACGTTATTATTAATAGAGTAAATTTCAATTTTGATTTTGTGACTATTGAAGTCTTATTAATTGCAATTCATGATTTTTAGAACTGTTAATTTAGTATGGTAATTATTCAATTTTTATCAATTTTGATCACTCCAATCAATTTATCGGTCAAATAATCTCACCGGAAAATTTTAACTAGCTAATTAATCTTTAATCCAAGGGACCATTTCATCTTTGTATGGCTCCGCCATCTTCGACCAGCTGAACACCACCTCCGACCACCAAAACAGACAACGACTAAAACCAGACAAGCAATCAACGGAGCAAATACGCGTTGCAATCTGTGAAATATCAAGTACCTTTGGATCATTGTGTTTTCCTTCTCACCACCATCTTTCTCCAAATCTGGGTTCTCTTCTTCCTCATTCATTCCTCTCCGACCAAGTCCACCTCCGGCCACGACCATCTGTTACCCCATCGACACGACTCCCGCAAGGTCTACGTCTATGAGATTCTGCAGATGTTCAACTATGACCTCGTGGAGAATTGCAACGAGCTGGATCCTCTGAAGGGTGACCGGATGCAAGGTGGTCGCTAATGGCGGATTTGGGTTGCCAGCGAAAGGGCTGGAGAGCGTGGTTCCCGAGAATCTCCTCCTGGCTTGGTATTGGATGGATATGTATTCCGTGGAGTTGATTTACCACGAACGAATGTTGAATCACCAGTGTAGAACCATGGATCCGGAGGAGGCCACTGGTTTTAGTCGTCGTCTGTTTTGGTGGTTGGAGGTGGTGTTCAGCTCGTCGGACATGGCGGAGCCATACAAAGACGAAATTGCCCCTTAGAATTAAAGATCAATTGGCTAA
The DNA here is from genome assembly GCF_001879475.1 of Ipomoea nil. Lineage (NCBI taxonomy): Eukaryota > Viridiplantae > Streptophyta > Magnoliopsida > Solanales > Convolvulaceae > Ipomoea > Ipomoea nil. The sequence continues at coordinate 409,658 of NW_017618983.1, forward strand.
TAAATTTTTTTTGGTAAGATTTGACCGATAATTTGGTCAGAATGACCAAAATTGATAAAAATTGAATAGTTCAAGTACTAAATTAACAGTTTTAAAAATCGTGGATTGCAATTAACAAGACCCCAATAATCACATGACCAAAATTAAAAATTACCCTTTATTAATAAATTAAAAATAATACTAACACCAAATCATATATGTTAACTATTACGTGCATCTTAGATATGATATGATGAATAGTCCGTGATCAGACGGTAAAAAGTCTGTCAACCTGGCAAGGATTGAATTTGAATAAATGTTGTAGTTGCCGGCTTTACATGTAAAGGAAATTGAGAATTTGGACACACACATATATAGGTTTAGGTTGCCTCAGGTGTTAAAGTAAGAAAAAATAGGAGCCTTTGATCTGTTCAAAACAATGACTCTAAAACAAAAAAAAAAAAAACAAAAAAAACAAAAAACAAAAATAACGTTTCAAATCATGAAAGGCACAAAATTGTCCAATGGAAGGCACAACAATATACACTGGAAAACACAAAAATGTGCTCTGAAAGACTCAACAATGTGCACTCTAAGGCAAAACAATATGTACTTCGAAGACACAACATTGTGATCTAAAAGGCACAACAATATGCTCTGGAAGGCTCAACAATGTGCTCTGCAAAGCTCAACAATGTGCACTAGAAGACGCATCAGTGTGCTCTGGAAGGCACAACATTATGCTCTGAAGGGTAAAACATTGTGTTCTGCCAGACAAAAAATAAAAAAGACTTACACAAAATTATCATAATGCCACCGCGTTTTTTTTTTTTTAAAAAAAAAAGATATATCTATTCTAAACAATTATCTAGATTGAATTAATGAATGAGATTAAATGCTATTTTTCACCCAAGGAAACATCTGCACCTTATCCGTCTCATATATATATATATATATATATATATATATATATATATATATATATATATATATATATATATATATATATATATATATATATATATATATATATATATATATATATATATAAAGTTCAAATGCGGCGGGGTCTTCCCGTGTGGCGGTGCGACAGAATTTCAGAATACACCAACAGTGTTAACAATATGCACCAACAGTGTAAGGAAAACACACCACAATGAAATGCAATAAAACATCAAAAAATACACAACAGGCCCAAAAAAATACACCATATGACACACCACCCCCAATGGTGTATTTCCAAACACTGTATGGTGTTTTTACTCACACCTAATGCTGTGTTTTTGGTGATGCATATCTAATTTGTCTCTATTTTTTGTGGTGTATTTTCCTAACGTTGATGGTGTATATTTGTTGAACTATTGGTGATGCCGCATCGTAAGACACCGCCGCACCTGAACTCGCCTAATATATATATATATATATATATATATATATATATATATATATATATATATATATATATATATATATATATATATATATATATATATAATTGCACTCTGGTGCGAATGGAGCGCCCAGGTGCGAATATGCGAATGTATGATATCCGTCCACGTGTCCAGATCTAATGGAGTAATGGATGAGAAATAGGGGTGTAAATGAGCCGAGCCGCTCGCGAGTCGCTCATGAGCAGTTCGGTCAACGCTCGGCTCGAACTCGGTCAAAATTGAGCTCGGCTCGAACTCGAGCAGCTCGTGGATTAAACGAGCACGAGCCGAGCTTAGGTATTGTAAGCTCGCGGCTCGACGAGCCGCTCGCGAGCCTCATAATATATTATATAATATATAATATATAATATAATTATATTATAATTAGTATATAAAAATAATAATTAGCGGAGAGAAATTAAAATACTTTAATAATTATGTATGGATAAAAGTCATAAAACAAAGTAGTTTAAATTTTAAATCAAACAGGTCAAATTTCAGATCAAAATTGAGCTCAAATTCGAGCTCGAGCTCGAGCTCGAGCAGCTCGACAATTGCCGAGCTCGAGCTCGAGCATCAGTTCACAAGCTCGAATGAGCTCGAGCTCGAGCTCGAGCAGTGCTATCATTAACGAGCACGAGCATGAGCCTACCCATGCTCGGGCTCGGTTCGGCTCGTTTACACCCCTAATGAGAAACACAGATTTTTTAAAAAAATGCGGTGACATTTTCTTAAATAATTGAACATCGAAGTGCAAGTAAAATGTATTATAGGTGCAAGTAAAAATTTACACTGAGCATCAATACTAAGTGCACCTATAGTTATAAGTAGTTGCACCTAGGTGCATGAATGTTTGCGGGTGGTTTTCAGGGGTATTACTACCCGCTGAACTCAGATCAATAAATGTTAGCATGGCAAAATTAACTGCACTTGTAGGCGAAAGTAGGTGCACTTGTAGGTGAAAGTAGGTGCACTTGTAGGTGAAAGTAGGTGCACCCGAACAATGAGTGCAGGAAAAAACTACATGTACTTGCAGGCGAAAGTAGTGCATTTGTAGGTGCACCCGATTAATGAATGCTAACACGTTGCGCGCACTGATCGCATTTCGCATATATATATATATATATATATATATATATATATATATATATATATATATATATATATATATATATATATATATATATATATGGTCAGGTGCAAAAGACTTCCAGTTAAAAATGGGGTGAGATCTAAGTCGTTGATCTGGATATCTAAAATAAAAATTCTACGTAAACTTCAATTTCTGTGCGATCATTGTCAGTCCATTCTCCTTCAATTTTGTTGTGTATTCCATAATTCAATTCAATGGTCTTGTGCGGGTAAAAACTATTTTGTATGGATGGGTCCAATGCCTATGATGTTCATCAAGGATCCTAAGTTTAAAGGAGGTTTAATTGATCCATTATTTAAGGTAGAACAATGTGCAATCGAAAGGAGAACAATGTGCACTGGAAGCTAGGGAGACAATGCACACTGGAAGAAGGAAACTATGCACTCGAAAAAGAGAAATTATCCACTCGAAGAGGGGGGAAAATGTGCACTCGAAAAAGGAAAATTATGAACTCAAAGTTAAATAATAATAATAATAATAATAATAATAATAATAATAATAATAATAATAATAATAATAATAATAATAATAATAATAATAAATTACAATGTGCACTGGAAGAAGAAAATTATGTACTCGAAAAAGGGAAATTATGCACTCAAAAAAGGAAAATTTGCACTCGAAGAAGGGAAATTATGCACTCGAAGTAAAAAAAAAATAAAATTACAATGTGCACTGAAAGAAGAAAATTATGCACTCGAAAAAGAAAAATTATGCACTCGAAGAAGGAAAATCATGCACTCGAAGTAAAAAAAAAAAAAAAAAAAAAACATTACAATGTACACTGGAAGAAGGAAACTATGCACTCAAAAATATGAAATTGTGCACTAAATTAAAGAAAAATGTGCATTCAAAGAAGGGAAATTATACACTCGAAAAAGGAAAATTATACAAGATTTGGTGCCCTCACCTACCTCCTTTAATGGCAGCCTATTAATTGAGGAAAAATGGTCCAAACTGCAATCAGGATGGAAGAAGTTGAACATTGATGCTGCCCTTGATACAAGCAACAAGAAGTTTGGCTTTGGCTTTGTGCTGAGGGATGGGTTGGGGAATTTCATAGCAGCAAAGGAGGTTCTTAGGTCTGGTTTGGTAAGGGCGGATGAAGCAGAAGTAATGGGAATGAAGGAAGCTCTTAAATGACTCAAGGACATCAACATTGATGGAATCCTGATTGAGACAGACTACATCAAGATTGTCAACAACATTAACAAACAAGCTTGCTTATCCTATTTTGATCCTATCCTTAATGATGTTAGGGAAATAGCTAAAGGTTTCTCTAAACTTAGCTTTTCTTTTGCTAAACGGTCTGCGAACAAAGTTGTCTACTTGCTAAAAATGTAAGTTACAGCTGGTCATGTGAAAAAAAAAAAAAAAACGATGTCATTTTTTGATTGTGATCTACACAACTGTGCAGAGATCACGGTCTATGCAATAACTATTGAACCATAGCGTCCAACAATCCACCACTGCACCAGTGCACGCCAAATCTCAAAGGCTACGGTACTGATGATCGCGCGTAACCCACTGCACCGTACCCCTCTATCAATGATGATTCCAACAATCCCTAAACATGATTTTGTTTTTTCGCCTTTAATTTAATTTATGAGTTTGGTGTAATGCTCGGGGCGCTTTGCTACACATTTCCGGGGTTTGCTACATCTCTCTAGACTTTTCTAGCACATGTACATAGCATCCCATAGTTGGTAGAATATTCTAGAATCATCTACATAAAACTAGGGGTAGTAGAGATATATAGAATATTCTAGAATATTAGGGAATCCTCCTACTTGTGTAGAGAGTTTTGGAGGATTCTAGAGAATTCCACCATGAGGAGGTGGAATAGATATAAATACCCCTCAAGGGGGCTCATTTGTAAACCATCCAAGGGATCATCCAAGCAAAGTTCGAGTGCTCAAGCAATAAAAGCTGTCAAGTACTTTTGCGATATTCTTGCCTACTTGTTTTCCTAGCCATTCCGCCGATTACTTAGCATACTTTCGAGGGTTGAACGAGAGGCTGACTTGGCTATTTAGAAGGGAAAAATAGCTAAGGCCCCACGTGGCGTCGTAAGGGGAAACGAGTCTGTGACAGTTGGTTTCAAAGCCGCGTTCGTGATTGGATTGCTAGTTTGTTGCGATGGCTAACATGGAGGATATTCGGTTGTCGGCCATGGCCGCGGAACGAGGGAGGCAACCCATTCCAACACATGGCAAGAAGAGGTGCGACCAAAGCAAGGCAAGAGAGGTTGCCGCTTTGGAACATATCGTGGGGGAATTTGGCGATAGGCTCGAGACGGTCGAGTTCAACTTTAAAACACTTAAAGAGCATGTTATGGGGGAGTTCGATAGGGTCAAAGACGAGCATCATGACATGGAGGATCGTATTGACCGATTCGAGGAAAGAGTAATGAGCATGCTCGAGTCGTTGCAAGCGAGCATTAAGACGATGCGAGAGGATCTTGCACTATGCAAGAAGGCCGCTGCGAGTGGAGAGGCGACCACTTCCACCTCGAGCCCGAGGATAGAGGTTTCACGACCGGCATGTTTCAAAGGCGTAAGGGACGCAAAAGAGGTAGAGAATTTCCTTTGGCGAATGGAGCAATATTTTGAGAACCTTAGCCTCACCGACGAAGTAAAGAAGATCAAGGCCGCTACCCCATACCTTACTGATACGGCTATGCTTTGGTGGAGACGAAAGCATGCCGACATTGAACGAGGGATTTGCCGCATAGACACATGGGAGGATTTCAAGAAGGAGCTTAAGCGACATTTCTACCCCGAGAACGTGGTCTATGATGCACGTAGACGACTTAGGGGGTTGAGGCAACGAGGGACTATCCAAGATTATGTGCAAGAGTTCACAACTCTTAGGCTTCAAATCCCCAACTTGTCCGAGGAAGAGTTACTATTCTACTTCATTGATGGACTACAACAGTGGGCAAGACAAGAGGTAGAACGACGAAATGTTTGATCAGTAGACAAAGCAATTGCCATCGCCGAGTCGCTAACCGACTTTCGTTCCCAATACCACTTCGATCTGTCAAAGAGAAGAGATAAGAGTCCAACAATAGGTGGGGGAGAACGCCATGATGGTCGAGAGAGGGACAACACAGGGAGGTCACCAACTATGAATAGGGACAAGGGCATCGCGCGAAGGGAGTACGAGGAAAAGAAGAATGCATTCGTGTCGAAGCTTGCATGCTACGTTTGCAAGGGGTCGCATCGCATGCGCAATTGTCCAAAGCTTGGTTCACTTTCAGCTATGGTGGAACAACATGAGGCCAAAACCCACGAGGAAGAGGAGACAAATAGGATGAGATCGCTCCAACTTCTCACTGCCCTTAATGCCAAAACAATGCCAACGACGATGAACAAAGGGTTGATGTACGTCGAAGCCTTGGTGAACGGTAAGCATACACAAGCTTTAGTAGATACTGGTGCTACACACAATTTCGTGACCGATGATGAGGCTCGAAGACTCAGTCTTCGTTGGACGAAGGGGGAAGGTAGGCTCAAGCCTGCCAATGCGAGAGCCCAACCGCTCAACGGCGTAGCACGAGGCGTAGAGTTACACTTAGGCACTTTGAGGGGCCGAGTAAAATTTTCCGTGGCACCAATAGATGATTATAAAATTGTGCTTGGGATGGACTTTTTCCGTCAAGCCACAGCCATCCCCATGCCATCTTTTAACACGATATGCATTTTGGAAAAAGGGTCCTCATGTATGATCCCAACCTTCGAAGCTCCCAAGAGGCAAGTTAAAGGGATACAACAACTATCAACCATGCAAGTTGTGGAAAGAGCCACGAGAGGCAAAGCCAATGTTGTGATCAATGCTTGGGTAGACAAGAAGAGGAGGCCACGAGAGTATAAGCCACACCATGAGGCCGTGGAAAATTGAAGTCGTGGGACGTCACAAAAAGCACCACTCGTGGTAACTAAGTTTTTCAACCAAGGAATATACAAGGAGCTCACATCGAGGGTAGTTCATAAAAGAGGAGTTCCGCCTCAAACACATTATCTCATTAAATGGAAGGAATTACCCGAGTCCAAAGCATCATGGGAGCCGGAGGAAGACTTGTGGCAATTCCAAGACGTTTGGAGGCATACAAGGCGACGAGGGCGTCGCCGAATTAGGTGGGTGAGATGTAACGCGCGGGGCACTTCGCTACACATTTCCGGGGTTTGCTACATCTCTCTAGACTTTTCTAGCACATGTACATAGCATCCCATAGTTGGTAGAATATTCTAAAATCATCTACATAAAACTAGGGTAGTAAAGATATATAGAATATTCTAGAATATATTAGGGAATCATCCTACTTGTGTAGAGAGTTTTGGAGGATTCTAGAGAATTCCACCATGAGGAGGTGGAATAGGTATAAATACCCCTCAAGAGGGCTCATTTGTAAACCATCCAAGGGATCATCCAAGCAAAGTTTGAGTGCTCAAGCAATAAAAACTCTCAAGTACTTTTGCGATATTCTTGCCTACTTGTTTTCCTAGCCATCCCACCGATTACTTAGCATACTTTCGAGGGTCGAACGAGAGGCTGACTTGGCTATTTAGAGGGGAAAAATAGCTAAGGCCCCACGTGACGTCGTAAGGGGAAACGAGTCTGTGACAGTACTTTGACACGGGCATAGAGTCCGGCGCAGCGCACAGCGCCCGTGCGGCATCCCGAGGCCCCTCATACCCCACAGATCAGCCTTTACCCACATACGAGCCAATCTGGTTTCGTCCTGCCATGGGCTCATTAGGGAAGCGACAACAGCTCCCAACCAGTTGTGCCCTTCGATCGCATTGGTCCCCTTCATAGTCAAGTCCTAGACTAGCGACAGGCTACCCAAACATAATCGGGTCGGCATGCCTAACTCGGCCAGACCTTAGTGTCTAAGGCAGAACAACCCTTAACGCTATTGACGCCCCCTTCACCCACATGGCATTGCTAACCAATTGGCCGTTTCCACATTCACTTGGGTCTTCTCACGGTCAAGGAAAAACAGTCCGTGACACTCTCCCCCACCCAACATCTAACATGCCCTCGTGCTGGGGGGAGATGGCCTTTGCACAAGGATCGCCTTACTTAATATTGCATACGCGCCACAAACGCCAGGACATCTCACGAAGAGTAGTCCGACTGAGCTGGCGGCCACCCAAGTCCCATTTTCCTCGACAAGACCCATTCGTTCTTTGCGGACCAACGGAGTGGAGCCGTCATCAGCACATGTGCATCCCTCTCGCGCCACCGTGCTCGCATAATCCTCACCCCCTGAGGATCCCACCATAACTCGCAGCAATATAAGTACGTCCCGCTCTGATACCACTTTGACACGGGCATAGAGTCCGGCCCTGGGCCCCTCATACCCCGCGGATCAGCCTTTACCCACATATGAGCCAATCTGGTTTCGCCCTGCCATGGGCTTATCAGGGAAGCGGCAACAGCTCCCAATCAGTTGTGCCCTTCGTTCGCATCGGTCCCCTTCATAGTCAAGTCTTAAACTAGTGACATGCTCCCCAAACTTAATCGGGTTGGCGTGCCTAACTCGGCCAGACCTTAGCGTCTAAAGCAGAACAACCCTTAACGCTATTAACGCTCCCTTCACCCACATGGCATTGCTAACCAATTGATCGTTTTCACATTCACTTGGGTCTTCGCACGGTCACAGAAAAACAGTCCGTGAAACTGGTCTCATCTATTTGCTTTTCCATTTCAATTTTCCTTCACTGTACTGTACTTCATTTTTTGAAACTGAATACCATTTGCTGAATCTTTAATTTAATTTTTCAGCCATCCCTTGCATGTTTTTGTCAACTTGATGTGACAAGAAATTAGTTTTTTTAAAAATAAAATAAAATACTAGGTTTGAATGTTCATTCAATTCTATGCTTGCTATTAAATAAAATATTTTATTAAAAAAACTAAATAATAATACCAAATGGTGTTGGACTTAATTCTTCACTTGTCTCCGTTCAACAATCTCATAACCACCAATTTAATTGCTGAACTTGGCTTGGTTTCCGCCGGCCCAAGAACCCAATACAACATTTTTCAATAGTATGTAAGTGATAATGATATATTAACGTACACATTGTAATACAAACAAGCTAAGAAACTCACATTATCTATACAAATTAAAAGAAGTTTTTTGAAATTACATAGACATATGGAGAAACATATATATAATTAATTAGTTTGTGGCATTGATCAAAGGCAGAGAAGGGAGCTTCCCATATTCAACACTTGCAGCCTGCAGCTCAACCTCTTCTCCATTATTCTTCTTGCAATGGAAGTACAACACAGTGTAAGCCACCAACTGGAAAACATTAAACAACACAGAAAACATCACCATAACCAACATATAAGCCGTTTCATTAAACAGCCACTTTTCTCCCTTAATTAACCTAAGACCTTGGAATATAACCAAACTCATTAAACCAAACGTAATGTTCATAGAAAACCCATGCAACTTCTTGCCCTTTACCATTTTCCCAGCTTTCCCTAGAGCCTCCAGTCCACACAAATTCTCTTCTATCACTGAAACAACTAAGCCCAGAACCCAATCTACGGATATATAAAGGTAGAAAATGTATGCGAAGATAGCAAACCATATTACTCTATCTATGCTAGTATAGATATTGGAAGACATCATTAGAGGGAAGGACATGGATAGGCCAAAGAAGAAGTAGCCTATTACAAGAAGGGTTGTGTAGAACCATGTGATGAACAGGCTTATCCACGATTTCTTTATCCGGGATAGCATATCCGTGGGGGATAAGGTCTGGTCGGAGTAAGAAAAAGCGGAGGTGAAGATTGTTGCTATGGTGGAAAAGAAAGAGAGAATGACGAAAGAGGCTATGAAGGCGAAGTTGAGCAAGAAAGAGAGAAGGGCATCTTTCCTGATACCCTCGAGTGCGTTTGTGAAATCGGAGGAGTTTGGAGTTGAGATGGGGATAATGGATTCCTTGATTAGCATATCCCGGAATAAGGATTTGGAGGCGAAACTGAAGGCCAAGAAGAAGAGCGAGTAGAAGAGAAGGTAAATTGAGGTTATGCAGGCCATGAGCTTCCCATTTCTGGGGAGAAGATTAATGGATTCCCTCAGAATCACTACAAAGCCAAGAAGATTAGGAATCTCCATAGTTACGTTGCGCGCACTCTCAAGCTAATTAAGGTACTTACTATACGGTGTTGAATTTCAAAGATAAAATTGATATGATAATCCAAAGGGAAAAACTAACAGTCTATTTATAATAATAATAATGCATATATTATTGTGCTTGAATTGAATTTGTCCATGCATTCTGATTGATTCAGTATTGGACAGTAGTTTTAAAAGTGATTTTGTGTAAAATTAAAGTTGACAGAACCGTACCAATTGAATTAATCCGCGTGGAAGGAAAGAAATAGCGAAGCCACAAATATATAAACAACGTACGATTGAAACGTTCAAAGTCAAGCCAATATGGCAAATTAAAGAAAGCGTCATACTTATGCATGCTTAATTAAAGTCTTGTGTCTCTTCCCACCATCTTCCTAATTGCTGCTTCAACAACCTAGAAATATAATGGAGTCCCTGTCATTAACACCTTCCACTGACTTTAATTTTACAATGAGTCGCTTTCTAACTCAACTTTCTTTTTTATATATATATTTAATAATTTAGATTTCCAGGTTTGCTGTCCATCATCTTGAATATCAAATTATACACTTTTGGGCACAAAATGTCTAATCCAATGTTCATGGCAAAAATCAAGCTCCCGCCCTACTATTGGAAGTAAGTCAATGCCCTAATTAAGACTACACCGCGGCCAAAATCAAGTTCCAGCCCTATTGTTGTAAGCAAGTCTTAAGTGAAACTTCTTATTTACTAGACCAATGCCCTAAGAATACACCTCTTGAAGCAGATCCTCGCCTTTGTACGTGGAATTCATCCATTTTTCAATAACACTCCAACTTCTTTTGCTCGGAACAACACTTATTTCCACCTTATATATCAATTATTCTTTGTATTTCAAGTAATTATGTTGAGTTTTATATAATGGAGATTTGTTTAATTTGATTGTTAGGGTGGTATTCTCATTAGAAAAATGCTATTTATTTCTACATGCATATACAGCTCACAAACTTGTCGTGACGAATTTTAATAAATTTGTTGTTAATGGATTATTGATGATTTACATGAAAAGTGAGTTCAATATTTTGCAAAGGAGATGCTGTTTAGTACTTCAACTATCAAAAATGAAAGTAAGGGGAGGAAGCACATTAACATGTGGAAAGTGAATTATTCATTCTATAATCTGTCAAAGTGAAAAATTTCCTACATGTTTGGTAATCCGTAATCATACTTGAAAATCATAACATAGTTGTCTGTTATGTGCCACTTGTGAAGAGGGATAAAAATATGAAAAAACTGCATGCATGGCTTTCTAAGTATCAATCTTATATACATCAAAGCTAAAACAGAAGAGATGTAAGCAATTAGGTTATGATGTTAACACTCAAACAGGAAGGAATACAGTTTTAGTTCATAAAATCACTTCACTTTCAGATCATAAATATTCCAAACTAGCACAAAACTTCACCCTTGCTTCCTCCTCAACACAAGGAGAGGATTCGGATTGCATCATCTTCATCCTTTATGTCCTGTTTACTAGCTTTATCTGATTTTCATAACTAATAGTGTCATTCAAGCCTGCACACGAGAAACAAATAATGTTGGCCTTACTTTAGAAAAGAACCTAAAAAACGATAGAACAGAGCACAAAGAAGAGGGAATGCCAATAAACAAAGATTATAACATCAAGGATGTAACTTTTCATCCAAAAGAAAAGTTTATTACTTTAAAGAAAGTGATCTCTTCAACAATCCATTACCAAAAGTACAGTTCAGTTCTTCGACCTTATCCCAACCCAACCTGCTGCTTCACTTGCATATTTTGTATGGGAGTAATACTACATCTAATATAGTTTCAAAGAGAAGCTTCTAACTCTAGTGGATGTCTGCAATGGTGCGAGCCATCTTCACCCGTAAATTTCATTAGTGTAATATGATGTATCTAAATTGTAAAACATGCATCTTTGAGGCGAATCGTCAGCTCCCAACACCCAATCAATCTTTTGAATGCACATCTGTGCAATAACGGGGCGGGATTAAAGCCATTCAAAACCTTTAGAAGTTCATCCATACCTTCATACCTTCAGTGTTTATATCAACATGTAGGGTTAATTTACTCAAAAATCATAATGCATTACATTTTAGAATGCATATTTATGGGTATATTATATGCTATAACATATACCAGGTGCATACTGTTCAGCCAATCAATTGCCAGTTTCAGTTTCTACAAACTAATGAACATAACTATGAATTTGAAACCAACCAGCATATGTACATAAACGAATGCTAAAAGAGAAAGAAGAAGAGAATTTGAAGAAACTTACAAAAACAAAGAGTGGATGCCAAAATTTAGAAATTTTATCTTCAAACACCAACTTCCCACCATGTCTTCCAATCGTCATTGCTCAAATCGGATCCCCCAGAGTGCAATTTAACCGGGGTCCGACAAATTGGGCAATTGGAAACTTGTGTGAGCCAAGAATCCACGCATTTCATATGGAAAAAGTGGCTACAATCTGGCAAATTCCTACACAGCTCACCATCCTTGAAGCTATCCAGACATATGGCACAATCCTTGGCCGTATGCGCAGAAGAAGCAGAGTAATTGAGGCAAGGGAGGCGGTCCATCAGATCAGGGGCGGAGAAGGGCGGAGGGGCCCTCAAGGTATAACGCTCGCGACGGCGGTGACGGCGACGGAAGGCGGTGGTGGTGAGGAGAAAGTGGAGGAGGACGAGGGCGGCGAAGCCAAGGAAGAGGAGGAAGAGGGAGAGTATGAGGGCCATGATGACGCATTTGAGGAAGACGAAAAGGAGCTTTCTTGGGCTGGTACTCGCGTTTCGCTTAGGCGCTCGGCCTTGCCTATCATGTTGGGGCGGTTCTCGATGGTCGTACGGTATGATTGGCATGTGGTGGCGGTGGGGGCGGCGGCGGATCTTGAATCAACGGCGAATGGATGAGGAGAAACAACGGAGATTGAGCCTTGAAGCCTTGAAGCCTTGAAGGGATAAGATAGTATGGCGCCTGGCTGTGTCGTAGATATTCTTTTTTATACAAATAAAACAAAACTAAAAAAAAAAGGAAAAAAAGATTGAAAAATTGGTACTAGGAAGATGAAGAAGGGGGAGAATTGGAGATATGGGAATGGGAATTGGAAGGGTAATGATGAAAATAGACGGCAGCACCGCACATAGTTTGTGTAAGATAAGAAAACAGTTGACGATGTTTGGGGTGAGTGGGCCTGCCGGTTGACCAACCTACTACTCCTATTCATATTTTGTTATCTATCTATGCTACTAACCTTATCATTTTTCCTTGTGTCCAAAAACCTGGATACCATAGGTTGGTTTGGTGATCCGAGGTAGTCACTCGACGGGCCAATATAATTGATCAAATTAATAAAATATATAAGTAATTTGAGAAGAAAAAATAAGAGACAACAATTTAACATAAAAATTGAAAAATAAAAATCATATACCTTTTTGGACGATATCAAGTCAAATTCATTATTTTTTATAAATAATTTGTACATGTAGTGTTATTGTGTTCTCTTTAAAGTGATGGATTTCTGACTCCTTTTATAAAAGGGAAAGTAATAAAATAGCCAATTATAAATATGTAATAATTGTTGAGCAAATATCCATTATTGTGCAATCTGACTATCAGCTTAGGCTTTTAGTTGAGATGGAGCACATGCTTCAATTTGGTATCAGAGCCATGTCAAAGGTCAAAGGTCATGGGTTGGAATCTCAACGCCACCCATAAGCGACTACGGTCCATGTGTTGCTTGGAACCCACCGCACACGTGAGGGGGCATGTTGAACAAATATCCATTAATGTGCAATCCGACTATCAGCTTAGGCTTTTAGTTGAGATGGTCAAAGGTCATGGGTTCGAATCTCAACGCCACCCATAAGCGACTACGGTCCACGTGTTGCTTGGAACCCACCGCACACGTGCGGGGGCGTGTTGAGCAAATATCCATTAATGTGCACCCACCGCACACGTGAGGGGGCGTGTTGAGCAAATATCCATTAATGTGCAATCCGTAGTTGAGATGGAGCACAGTCGCGAAGCATGGTGCACCGCACACGTGAGGGGGCGTGTTGAGCAAATATCCATTAATGTGCAATCCGTAGTTGAGATGGAGCACAGTCGCGAAGCATGGTGCAGGAAAGTGAAAGCTAAATTCCTAACAACAGCATTTTCCCGACTCTTTTTACAAGGAGGCGCGGTTGACTGAATGCCGACTCCTTTTACAGGCCTCTAGCCAACCCAAACATCTAATATTTTACCGACTCCTTTTCACAAGGAGGTGCGATTGACTGAGCGTCGACCCCTTTCACAGGCCTCCAGCCAACGCCAAACATCTAATATTTTACCAACTCCTTTTACAATAAGATACGATTGACTGAGCGCCGACTTCTTTTACAGGCCCCCAACAAATCCTAAACACCCAATATTTCCCGATTCCTTTTTCAGGCGTCTAACTCCAAGTGAACCAACTTGTACTTCATTATTGTCACCCTTTTTTCAAGGGCCAGACATTGCGACTGATTCGAGCTCTAAGGAGCCGAGTGGCCGAGTGCTTAATGATTGAGAAGTTGATCATTTTATTATCCTACAAAATTGAGACATCAAATTAAATAAAAAGCATTAGCACGCGGTGCGTTCCCTTGAAGGGGTATGGTGCGGACCAATCATAGTGGCTATCCTAAGTTAGGGTGTGTTTGGTTCGCACATAGGAATCGGAATCGGAATCGAAATGGGTATCAAATACTTGGTAATAATGAGTTTTGGTGAAAGTATTTAACATGTTTGGTAGTAGGGTGGAATGGGAATGGTTATTAATAGTAGTGCTTGAGAATGAATAAGGGAATGAAACCCTTATTGTATTTGGGTATGTGTTTTTCAATTGATGGGGTATTCGAAACCCATAATAGTGTTCTAAAAACCTATCAACCAAACAACAACAATCACTTTCATACCCATTCCTATGGGCAAAACCCACCAATCAAACACACCCTTAGTTTTTTCTCCTACTTTCTATGAGGTAGTCCCTCAGCATCCCGCTTCATGTTCTTAGACCTGTATATATTCAAAGAAAACTAGTAAAAATCAACCAACCGCCTCGCGTCCAAGGGGTGATTAACTACTCATTTTTATCATGCTCAAGCTCAATCATACCATTTAAAGGGCTGGCAGAGACCCAAGCTCAATCGTATCATTTAAATGGCAGGCAGACCACCCAAACTCATCGTATGGTATATTTCGTGTAATGTGGTCAAGTGTGTAGTATTCTCTACAACCCTATATTGAAACGTATACTATTACCCTTTTAAAATCCTTAGTTGGTAAACTTTGTGTGTGTGAGAGAGAGAGAGGAAAATGCTTTGTATGTCGAGTGGTTATACATTTTGAAAATCTATATACAACGAGATATTGGTGAGTATAGTTCATGTGATGATATATATATACGTATACAAACTTTTTATGTGTCAAAATTAGCTATTGTTGCAAAATCAATTGTTTTAAAAAGAAGTTATATGTTGGGAAATGATATTATATACTTGAATATTATTATATAAGTACTGTGTTGATTATATATATATATATATATATATATATATATATATATATATATATATATATATATATATATACACTAGCATTTTGTACGCGTGATGTGCGAAAATTCATGCCCAATATTAAAACATTTATCATATACACTAGCATTTTGTACGCGTGATGTGCGAAAATTCATGCCCAATATTAAAACATTGATAAATACAAATAATTAAAAATTATAATTTGAATTATATATAAACAAATAATATATGTATTTTGTACACACACATATATAATTTATCATTCATAGAAATTTAATTAAAATATAATTAAGTATTAAATTAATATATAATGATTTTAATAAAATGATAATTAAAAAATAGGAAAGAGATATGATAGATATAGGTGTATGGTAATAATGATGTGTTATCAATGTTAGAATTAAAAACTAACGGTGTAAGGATAATTTTGTCTAATAACATTGGAATGTACAACATTTAAAGTAAAATGTACACATTTATTTGCATACAAAAGAGGGACATAAATCAAGGATATAACCTTAATTGAGGCTTATTATGTTTTTAGATATACTATGAGATGTAAAGATGATGTAAGGTTGTGTAATGGTGAGTTCCAGTTCCATTTGATGAGAATGTATCCGATAGATAATATCGTGGATACCTATTATATGTGAGGTAGCTTAGTTGAAAACATCCTGAACTACCAAGACTAGTTGCTACTCTTTGGGCCTGAGAAGCCCACTGAAGGTTTTAGTCCTTTATTCCACGAAAGGGACAAACTTGTGGGGTGTTCGGCAGAGTGAATTACTGTTCACCGGGCTTAGTTAACATTATATATATATATATATATATATATATATATATATATATATATATATATATATATATATAGGAGAGATCCCATGCGGCTATAGCAGTAGGTGCGACAGTGCAGTCATATAAGGGCCATTGGATTAAAGCAGATCAACGGACCATAATGATTCGTCATTTGCGCGCTTAGCTTCGACATAACCGCGACGGAGGGGGCAAAATTGTCCAATAATACTAATTCAAAACTAAAACTTTCCTCCTTCTACAAGCTACACCGGTCCATTCGCGTATTCACAATCCCAAAGCACGAGAACAGTTTCACTACTCCCAATGACTAACACGACGATCGACTTCATCGACGATCACCTCGGCACAAAAACAAGAAACTACTGTCAAACACACCACCACGTTGCGATAGAAGCTCAAACCCTACACCACAAACCAGTTCGACTACGACACCCCAAAATATGGTGAACAAGGGCAAACAACTAGTGACGAAGGGCAAACAACCAACACCGAAGGGTATGAACTCAAACTCTAGACACAAAAACCAACTTCAACATGACAGTATTTGATATTTCCTTTATCATTCGTGTATTTTGTATTATGTAAAAGGAATAGAGCAAATAACATTGTTGTGTGTTTTATTTCGATGATCGGTGTGTGTCTTAACATAATATTAGTGTGCTTTTGGTGCCATTCTGACTACGACATCTCATATTGTGTTGTCTGGGGATTATCAGCGTGAATGTAGTGTATATTTCGGTTAGTATTGGTGTATTCTGGACTATGTAACTTGAATAGAGAAAATAACACTATTGTGTGTTTTATTTGGGTGATCGGTGTATCTTAACCTAATATTGGTGTGTTTTTAGTACATTTCAGACTATGACATCTCATATTGTGTTGTTTTGGGCATTATCAGCGTGACTGTAGTGTATATTTAATTTAGTATTCGTGTATTCTGTACTATGTAACTTGAATATGGCAAATAACATTGTCGTGTGTTTTATTTGGGTTATGAGTGCATTTTTACCCTACATTAGGGTATCTTTTAACACTGAAGCTATAGCATGTTTAGATTAATATCACTGATTTCATGCAGACAAGAAGAGAAAGGCATTAGAACAAGGAGAATCATCAAAGCCAAAACATCAACGGAAGCAACTAGCACTGGCATTCCGTGACAGAATAGAAACAGCAATACAAGAGCAAGTTGTTGAGAACAGCTCTGATGATGAAGTTCAAGATGAAGAAACAGACCTAAAGATAAGGCCCCTGCCCAGACAGCTAACGAAACCAGTTGAAGCGCTGATCCGTCAACAACGCCGAAGCGTAGAAGATATTGGGCTAGGAAAGATACTTGATCTCAAAATCACCAACCTGCCAAGGAAGTTGGGGATGTGGCTAGTTGAAAACTATGACTCTAGGAGCAACACATTGAATCTACCAACTGGCGAAAAGCTCCAAATCACAGAAGAGGATGTTGCTGCCACTTTGGGACTGCCGCTTGGAGACATAGAAATCACTAAGAGTGCATCCAAACAAGTATCTGATCTCCTGACAGACTGGAGAAAAATCTTTGGGAAGCATAATGGCCACATCACCCCCCACGTCATGGCTGAAAAGATGCTAACATTAAAAGCTGGTGACCCTTGGTTCAAAAGGCATTTTGCACTGCTTGTTATGAGTGTGTTGGTTGAGCCACAAGTCAATGGTTATGTCAACCAAAACTACATCGACAACCTTCTTAACGTACGCAACATCAAGAGACTAAATTGGTGTAGAATGCTCATCCACTCACTCATCACCAGCAAGCAGGCATGGCTGGAAAGCACCAATGGAAGATATGGAGGCCCAATTTTTTCCTAATGGTAAATAAGCCCCCAAACATGCTTGTAATTAATTACTCATCAATCTATTAATAATCTAAACTACCAAATACAGGTATTCTATGTTGACCGTGTTGTGCTCTACTGGAGGACTATCCCAAGAAGCTTCCTGCCATGAAGAATTGGACGTTTAAGTTGCTCCGTCAACGACAACAAGATGAGCTCAAATCTGGAGGCGTTGGATATAGCGGGTTGATGATGCCTTGCCAGTGGAGAGCACACCACGCAGTGAACGGAACCCCAGCATAGGACAATTTGATGTACCACCCCAACCACCAGCATATGAAGAAAACGCGCCACTTCCCCATAGATTACAAGTAAACAGAACACTGTAGACAGATTCATGGGGTAATTTTGTGTATGTAATCTGGTGATTTTATTTATAATCTGTTGTGGATTTTAAAAAGGTATTGATCTGAGCAATGTTTTTTTTGTTATTGGTGTACTTAGTGCATATTTAGTGCACTAAGTACTTCAGTATTTAGTGCACTAAATACTGTCTAGCAGTATTTAGTGCATACTTCAGTATATATTAGTGTGTTTATACTACAATGCTTCATTGGGTGAGGGACTCTATTGAGTGTTATTTTTATTTTTATTTTTATTTATTTATTTTTTTTTTGCTGGTGCTTTACTTATCGTTGATTGAGCATAACTTTCTGGTGCATATACAGGAGTTTATTGATGAAGTTACCAACAAGGCAGCAACACAAGGACAATTGCACGAAGTTTACTGAGAATTTCAAGGCTGATTGAAAATGCACCTGCAGCTGTATTGGAGCATGATACATTCAAGCAGATGTTTGAATCTGTTAGACAGATGCTTGGATTCAAAGCGCAAGAAGATGGACAACTGGTATTTACCCAACAAGAAGATGCATATTGGAGTGACCCTGAGTTCTTGAAAGCGGTGGATGAAATTGTCCGTGCAGTAAACAAGAGGACTTTTCTAAATCATATGACAACTTTCAGCTTGGGATTGTCACAAGAGGGACCAAATAAAGACTGGACAAATGTGAATGATATTGCACGAGACTACCAAGACATTGATGAAGCTTCGGAAAAGGAAGAAGTCCAATTGGATGGGCTGGAGGGTCAAGCAACAGAGAAAGCTCAAGAAGACAGAGAGAAAGATCAACCAGAACCTCAATCAGCTCGGGAAAATGAAAAAGTTCAATTGGATGGGCAAGAGGGTCAAGAAGGCACATAGAACATAAACCAGAACCACAATCAAGAAGGTGGGCAAGAAGATGATCCTGGAAACACAAATGATGAGGTAAAGCATTGTATTAACTTGACAACACAGAAAAAGGAAATAAAAATAAAAATAAAAATCAGACACTAAACTTTGAATGTTACAGATCACACCAGTAGGCCACGGCCAGGAGGCCTCTGGTTCAAATCTACCACACCCACCCCAACCAGCAGACAGGGGGAAAGGACCAGCTAGGGTAAACAGACCAATTAGACCAAGACCCTGCTCATACAAACTTGATCTGGACCCACCAATATCCACATGTTTGGTGCGGGCATAGAAGATGGGATTAGCACACATATATGTAGCTCCAAGATTATAACACCATAATTTGAGAACTGCGATCCCTGTAACACGGATTTCACGCAGAAGAGACATGATCCAAATCACTTCAGCACAAACATCTGCTAGAGCTTTATATTCAGCCTCAGTAGAAGATCTAGCAACAGTTCTTTGTTTCTTGCAGACCCATGATTAGGGGTGTTCAAACGGTTAACCGAACCGAATTAACCGAAGTTTTTTTTGCTTTAACCGTTAACCGAACCGAAGTTTGCTCTACCGAATTAACCGAACCGAACTTTTTTTCGGTTAATCGGTCGGTTAACCGATTAACCGAACTTTTTTAACCTAAAATTGAAAATCCTACAAATAACTCCTAAAATAATAAATCCAATTAAAATAAAATGCATATCATAATAAATTCATATCAAAACATACAAAAACAATAGCATAAGTCCATTATCCATAGTCCATACTCCATAGTCCAAACCATAAATTAATGTGATCATAAACATAACAACATTACAACAACACACAAAAATGAAATCAAAGTTCATCCCATGATTTCAAATTTTCCATCACTCCATCCTGATTCTTGATGTCCACGATGTTTAGTGCATCACTCCTACATATTAAAAAGTGTAACTGTGTAAGTATAAATAATAATTAACCACTTAACCAAATAATAAATAAAACTAACAAATACAACTGTTTTCAAATATTAATTTTTACCTTAGAAATCCAAGAACAAACACCTTACTCACAATTCACAAGGTAGGTTCCAATGCATTCCATGAAGAATCTAAAAGATAAAAGACAAAAAAATAATATATTAAAATTTTCATTTGTGTGATTAAAGTAAACTTATAAACAAAAGGAATAAAATTTACATACCATTTTTAACACTTTCAAAGTCATTTAATTCTTGAAGCTCTTCAAAAACATCCAATGAAGGTGTTGAATTTTTTATCCAATCTTGATAGCACACAAGAGCTTGAGCCATTCTAGGAGTTAAAGGACTCCTAAAGGAATCAAGAACACGTCCTCCGGTACTAAAGGTAGACTCAGAAGCAACAGTGGATATTGGAATAGCTAGCACATCTCAAGCCAACAATGACAAATAAGGAAATCTAGGGCTATTAACTTTCCGCCACAACAAAATATTAAAATCATCCGTCACTGGCTCCATAGCTTCACTGAGATACTTATCCAATTCCGACATTTGATCCCCACCACTACCTGATTGAAGTTTGTGCTTTACAAACTTCTCTTGCATACGCTTTTTCATCCTAGCTTGACATTCTCCTATATTTGAACTTGATGTTGGAGTGGAGCTAGATGACACAATGCTACTTGAAGGCTTATAAGCATTAAACAATTCATACACTGCATCTTTAACCTTGGTTGCCATATCCGTACCTTTTGTACCCTCAAACATATCTTTCAAAGCAAATTCAACAAAGCAAAACTTGTGTCTAGGATCAAGAATAATGGCAACAAAAATTAGCATATTCAACTTGTCAATGCTCCCCCAATATTTGTGAAATTTATCTTTCATCTTCATTGCCATCAAACTAAATTCATTCTCATCCGAAGCTTTGCACTCTCTCAAAAGACAATCAATTTCACAAATCTCATCAAACAAACAATTTGAAGTAACATAAGAAGTCCCGGAAACTCTATTTGTAAGCTCATAAAAGTGCTCCAAGAATTTTACCAACTCCCTAACAACTTTCCAATCACTTTCAATAGGAATACCATCCCCCGATTCAAGATCATCTTTAACATTCTCATCTTGTAAATCAAACATATAGAAAGCATTTTCAAATTTTTGAGCACAATTTAGCATCAAATATGTTGAATTCCAACGAGTACTAACATCAAGGCACAACAAACTTTTGCTTTCTATATTTTGACTTTCAACATATTGTTTAAACCTTTGCAATCTAGATGGAGATTGCCTTACATATCTCACTGCGCCTCTAACACAAGCAACCGACTTATTCAAAAGTTTCAAACCTTCATTCACAATCAAATTCACTATATGTGCAACACACCTCATATGCATATATTTCCCATTCAAAATATTTCCATGTTTACTCCCAAACTTTTTTTGCAAATAACCAATAGCAACATCATTTGCACTTGCATTATCAACCGTAATAGTGAACAACTTATCAACCCCCCAAGAAAGCAAGCATTTTTCAATCAATTTTTCAATAGCATCACCTTTATGACTTGAAATTTGACAAAAATTTATTACTTTCTTATGCAAATTCCACTTATCATCAATAAAGTGAGCCGTGAGACACATGTAATTAATTCTTTGCAAAGATGTCCATGTATCCGTAGTTAAACAAACTCTATTACATGAGTTCCTCAACAATTGTCTCACTTTGATCCTCTCATCTAAATAAAGTTGATAAATGTCTCTTGTGATTGTAGTTCTTGAAGGAATGTGAAACCTAGGACATGCAACTTCAACAAATTCCTTCAAACCTTCACTCTCCACAAACCTAAAGGGTATTCACACTTCACAATCATATTTGCTAGGGCTTTTCTAATTGCTTCTTGATCAAATTTCCAAGATGAAATAGCCCCTTCCCCTTCATTACCCTTATTTTGCAAAACAATTTGAGATTGTGACTTATTCAAAAGTTTCAAACCTTCATTCACAATCAAATTCACTATATGTGCAACACACCTCATATTCATATAACCAATAGCAACATCATTTGCACTTGCATTATCAACCGTAATAGTGAACAACTTATCAACCCCCCCCCCCCCCAAGAAAGCAAGCATTTTTCAATCAATTTTCCAATACCCATCACCTTTATGACTTGAAATTTGACAAAAATTTATTACTTTCTTATGCAAATTCCACTTATCATCAATAAAGTGAGCCGTGAGACACATGTAATTAATTCTTTGCAAAGATGTCCATGTATCCGTAGTTAAACAAACTCTATTACATGAGTTCCTCAACAATTGTCTCACTTTGATCCTCTCATCTAAATAAAGTTGATAAATGTCTCTTGTGATTGTAGTTCTTGAAGGAATGTAAAACCTAGGACATGCAACTTCAACAAATTCCTTCAAACCTTCACTCTCCACAAACCTAAAGGGTAGTTCACACTTCACAATCATATTTGCTAGGGCTTTTCTAATTGCTTTTTGATCAAATTCCAAGATGAAATAGCTCCTTCCCCTTCATTACCCTTATTTTGCAAAACAATTTGAGATTGTGACTCATCAACATTATCGGGATTTTGATTACATGCATTCATGTGATATTTTAATTATGCAGTTCCATTTTTCTTTGGATCACAGGCATATTCTTTCCCACAATGAATACATTTGCATGATGTAACTCCGGAAGACGAAGTAATTTTTTCAAAGTGAGACCAAACTTCTGACCTTGGTTTTATTGTTTTTCTCTTTTTTGAAACTTGACTTGCATCTATGGTCCCACTTGTTGAAATAGCAATTTCATCAGATGACGGAGTCGTAAAAGAAGGAGAAATATCTTCCATTGACATCTACAAAAAGCATTCAAAGATCAATTAAAAATCAAACATATTACATACATAGAAATATACAATGGAACAATTAAACACAGACATACACTACAACAAACATATGCAGCTCCTTTATCTATTTTTTTTTTTTAGAAGTATAGAATCACAATATACACTGGAACAAACCTGCTCCTCTAGTCTCTAGACGCACTATGTACACATGTTTTTCCATATTAAATGACTAGGTCTAGCTAGTTTTATCATTATGAGTACATGAAATGATGAATAGGCTCAACTTATTAAGGATGAGTATATGTGCTCTGAACATACAAACAGAGTAGCAGAACTGGCAGTCAAACAAAGTAACATAATATCTGAACATACAAACTCAAACATACACTGGAAAGTGAAAGTTTAAAAAATAAAATTTTATTATTAGCAACAAAAAAAATATTTCACACAACAAAACTTGTTAACAATCAAGTATTAAACTATTAATAGTCTAGAAAATATGTATTTAAAATAAAAAATAAAAAACATACCTTCAGGCTTCAGGGCGACAAAGCAGACGAAGTAGTGGCCTGGACTCCTGGAGCAAACGAAGGACTCTGGTCTCTGGCGACTGGCCGCCGGTGGATGAGCAGACGGAGGACTCTGGCAATGGGTGAAGATGAAGAAGAGCGCTGACGAACTGCGGAAGTGGTTGACGCCTAATGGTGGACCACTGGACCTGGTGGTGGTTGGCCGCCGGACGTCGGTGGAGAGCTGATCTGCTGACCAAGTGACCAGATGACGGGAGAAGGAGTGAGTGACGAACTGACGAACAGCGGAAGTGTGGTCTGTGGTTGAGAGAGAGGGAGTTAGGGTTACTGCGTATTGTACTACTGTCTAATTGAATATTGAGAGGCTGGGAGTTAGTCTAAGTTAGTTTACTTAGGGTATTAGTATTAGTTTATTAATTATTAATTATTACATAATTACTATTTAAGTATTTATATATATATATATATATATATATATATATATATATATATATATATTAAAAACTTCGGTTAACCGACACTTTCGAACCGAATTAACCGTTAACCGAAGTTTTGAAATTCCTTTAACAATTAACCGAACCGAAAAAGTTCGGTTAAAAAACGGTTAACCGAACTTCGTCGGTTCGGTCGGTTAACCGAACTTTCACCGAAGTTTGCCCACCCCTACCCATGATACTCGATTAGACCCAAGAAAAAACAGCAAAGCCACTTGTGGATTTTCTATCCTCCGGACAGCCGGCCCAGTCAGAATCAAAGAAGGCATGAATTTCCCTTGAGGATGACTTCCTGACTCGTAGTCCAAAATTAACAGTACCTTTGACATACCGTAATACTCTTTTAGTTGTTCCCAGTGAGTAGCCGTAGGTGCATGCATGTGTTAACATAACTGATTGACTACAAATGATATATAAGGACGAGTGATGGTTAAATACTGTAATGCACCCGCTAAACTCCTGTATTGTGTACGATCATCATGTGGAGTTGCGTCAATGAGGATGAATTTTGACGTGGGAATTGTGGTGGATAAGGACTTGCAATCTGTCATTCCAGCACGTTTTAGAATATCCTACATGTATCTCTGTTGGCAAAGTAAAATCCCATCATTGTATTTAATTACCTCAATTCCAAGAAAAAAACCTGGATCACCAATATCCCTGATTTTAAATGCAGTAGAGAGTTTTGAAACTAGTTGAAGAACTAGATTTGTATCGCTTCCCATCATAAGAATGCCATCCACATAAACAAGTAGATATACACAATCATATCCCTGTGAGTAATAAAAAAGAGACACATATGTTTTGGATGCCTGAAACCCAATAGATATTAAAAAGGTATGCAAACGATTAAACCAAGCTCGGGGAGCATGCTTTAATCCATAAAGAGACCTTTTTAGTAGACATACATGATTTGGATAAGAAGCATCAATATATCCAGGCGGTTACTTCATATACACAGTTTCAGAGAGATGACCGTTCAATAAAGCATTATGAACATCTAATTGCTTAATAGTCCACCCAGAATATAAAGCAATAGAAAGAAGCAACCTGACTGTGGTTGGTTTAACTACTGGGCTAAAAGTATCAAAGAAGTCCTGACCTGGCACTTGATTAAACCCTTTTGCTACAACTTTTGCCTTATGCCTTTCAATGGAACCATCAGCTTTTCGTTTAGTACGAAAAATCCATTTACACCTAATGATGTTCATGTTTGACTGAGATGGCACAAGTTGCCAAGTCTGATTTTGTAGTAGGGCATTAAATTCCTGATCCATAGCCTCTCGTCATTCTGAATGTTTAACAGCCTGTGTGTAACAAGTGGGATCCGAAGGACAAACCTGAACCGTTAAAATAGAAGGTGGAGCCCGAGACCGACTCCGAGTGTGCATCTCATGGGCCCGAACCGTGGACTTGATCATTTCCCCACGAGGATGCCCACGTGGGCGTTTGATGGGCTAGACGGCCTCAACAGGCAGCTCACGGTTCGGCGAGGCAGATGGTTCGGCGGCAGCAGTGGGCAGTGGTGGAGAGGAGTTCGAATCACTGTCGGCGGTGCTGGGTTGGACGGCCACAGGACCAATCGGCGGCGAAATTACAGTGGGATGAAGAACTGACTCAGCCCACGAACAGAATTTCTCAGGTGGAGATGGCTGCACAGTATTTTTAGTAGCAAAAGGATAAAATATTTCATCAAACCTTACATGCATGCACACATAAATCTTGTTAGTATGTAAGTCCATGCATCTATACCCCCGAAACGACTCAGGATAACCTAGGAAAACACATGGAGTGGACCAAAATGAGAATTTATGACGATTATATGGTCTGAGATATGGGTAACACAAACACCCAAAGACACGAAGAAAAGAATATGAGGGATTGGAATTATGCACTTTAAAGTGTGGACTGAGATTATTTAATACAACAGAAGGCATTTTGTTAATTAAATAAACTACAGTTTCAAATGCAAAATCCCAGAATTTATATGGGACAGAGGCATGGGCTAGAAGAGCCAGACCTGTTTAAACAATGTGTCTGTGTTTTCGTTCGACACGATCATTTTGTTCATGAGTGTAGGTACATGATTGTCTATGAAGGATACCTGACTGAGTAAAAGAATGATGCAATTTTTCAGTCAGGTATCCTTCAACCATAGTACGAAATTTATCAAAGATGGCATACAGATCATATTTTAATTTCATGGGAAAATACCAAGTGTAACGAGTATAATCATCCACAAAAATAACAAAATAACGATAGCCATCAATTGACAAAAGGGGAGCTGGACCCCAAATATCTGTGTATATCAAATCAAGGACACTAGAACTGGATATCTCAACATGTGCCAATGGGAATTGAGAGGATTTACCCATTTGACATGCATTACAAAAATTAGAATTACATCGAATAGAATTATTTGACCCACTAACCGGACACGACTGAAGAATACGAAGTAAAGCACGATGATGTGGATGTCCTAAACGATCATGCCACACTGACGGAGAGGTGCGAGCTGTAAGAAAAACTGGGGGAGATGGCGTTGTAATTGGGAGTTTGTAGAGACCCCCATGACTATTGCCTTTAAGTAGAATTTCCTTGGCGTTGATATCCTTCACAACAAAAACAGACGGGTGAAACTCAAAAAACACTTTATTATCTATCGCAAATTTCTGAACAGATAATAAACAAGTAGAGACACTAGGAACATGAAGGATATTAGACAATTGGAAGGAACGAGATGGGGTATTAAAAGAAGCATGACCGACACGACTAATAGAGAGCGCCTTACCATTACCCACACGCAATGTGTCATTACCCGTGTATTCCTTGAATGTAGATAGGGCTGCAATATCCGGAGTGACATGATTTGTGGCCCCTGTATCAAGAATCCATGTCTGTGAGTCATTAGGATGCGACTCGGTATTTTGATACATCAAATTTGCTTGTGGAGGAGGATCATAGCGATTGTAGCATTTGATAACCGAGTGTCCTGTACGACCACATAGTTGACAAACAATTGCCGAACCACCACTGTCGCCACGCCTACGGTGGCCGCCACCTCTTCCAGAATGCGTTCGGCCACCGCTTCCTCCACGATGTGCACCGAAATTCTGCCCTCGGCCACCTTGGTTACCGCCGCGTCCTCCGCGGCGATGGTTACCGCCGCCATGCTGTGCGACGAGCGCCACCGGTGCAGCGCCTCGAATAAACTCCTGGGTACCAAGAAAATTGGCCAACTCACCTAGGGTTACAGTACCACGAACCGAGAGAGATGCGGTGAGATTTTGGAATTCTGGCCGCAAATCACGAAACACATAGAGATTCATCTCGTCAAGCCCAACCGGTCTACCGGCCAAAGCAAGATCCTCCAAAATAACATGGGCATGACCAATATAATCAGCAACCGTGGAATCTCCCTAGCTTAGGGACTGTAGTTAGCCAAGGGATTTAATGAGTGGGCGCGAGATGCGGAAGCCAAAGACTGTTCAATTGACTCCCAAACCTCCCGTGATGTACGACGACCAACGGCGAGGTGCATAACTTCTTCTTTGAGAGAAGAAATCAACATGGACATAAGAGCCCGATCATGACGAAACCATGTTGCGTAATCGGGATTGGGTGCCGGCGAGCCACCTTCGACGACGGGAAGATACGGTGGCGGACTGGGGTTGGTTCCATCGACGAACGACATGAGACCATGTCCATCAAGAAATGGAACGACATGAGTTCTTCAAAACAGATAATTTTTGTGGGTAAGCTTAATACTGATAAAGTGATGAGCAGTAGAAAGCGAAGACACGGCAGCGCTAGTGGAAGACGTAGTAGAGGCGTTGGAGATGGTTCGGATGATTGAACAAATTCGGTAGCTATTGAGCTAGAGAAAATAGAGAAAACCCTAGCTTAACTGATACCATATGAGAACTGTATGAATTGTATTAAATGAACTTTTACAACTGTACAGACACGGGGAATATATATACAATAGGAATCATAGGAAGACTATAATAGGGAGTCATACTATGACTCAAATACAAGAATCCTAATACTAGTCCTAATATTTTGATAAGTGTTGACTTAAAGCTTTCTAAAAACTCTTTTGAAAATATCCCTTCTAAGTACTTGTCTAAAAGTTTTCTAAATTGTGATCTATCCGAGTTTCAAAATCTATTTGCGAAATATAAACTATTTGCAAATTAAAAATGTACATATTTGACCGGGCAGAGTAAACCTTAGTTATATTTTTATGCTAATTCATTTGTTTTGTGTCTTTTCATCCTTATTGTTTTCAAGCTAGACTGGAGTTGGCTAGTTTGGGAGCGCGTTGTAGAGACATAATACCTTGTAGATGGTAATGGATTGGAACTAGTGCTGTGTAGTAATGTTATATCATTGTGAATGAGATTAGATGGATTGTATAATGTTGTGGATTTATAGATAGTTAGAAAGAACCTTGGTGCTTTCAAAAAAACAGAAAAAAAAAAAAAGATAGAACCTTGTTAGTCGGAGCCCAAGCGTGGCGGTAGCACCTCGTGTGTTTCAAGAAAAAAATTGTAATCCCGTGATTTGAGCTCAGTGGAGGCGTTGTTGACTCTGTATGCTTCATTAGGTTGAGAAAGTATATTTGAACAGATACTAATTAAAAAAAAATGTTGTTGCTCTTAAATAGCATAAAATTTATGCATTATTAAAAAAAAAAAAAAAAAAAGTGGACACACAGAAGTGTTGAACTTGTGTTTACCGCCACGAGAGATTGGAAAGAGGCTATCTCAAGAAAATCTTGGAACTGAAGGAGGAAATCCAGAGGGGGGAAAACATGGCCGTCCTTTCTCCATTACTATCCTCTTCTTCACTCCAATATACCTTCCCTTCTCTTTCATCTCTTTCCCCCAAGCCCACCCTCACCCTCGCCCCCTATCGCTACCGCTCTCGCGTTATCCTCTCTCAGGTCTCCCACCACCACCAACCGCCGCCGCCGCCCGTTGTAATCGACAGGTCTTTGCTCAATGTCTCAGAAGCCAAATCCGAGAGTGAGCTATGGGCTGCTGCTTCACTTCGCGTACAGACTTTCTATGTCACCCACAATGACTCTATCAACATCGAGGTGACTCTTCAAGTCTATCGACTTCCTCACGCCTCCAATTTCTGCTACTTGATTAGGATTAGGTTTTCCTTGCTCAATTTAATTTGAAAGTAATGTAATTTAGTTAAAATGTATATTTGGGAGAGAACTTGTTAAAAGGGGCGTAAAAATGGAGATATATTGAAGCATTGGCATGAGATGGATATGTTATGTTTTACCACAAATTGATTTGACATTTTTTCAACTTAGCTATAGTAGATATTGTGGTTTGGAAAATGGAGGTCTGCTCTGCAGTGGTTGAGGGGAAGCATATTGGCATATTTTGGCTCTCAATTCATTGACATTTGAGCTTATATTATCATGCTCTTTATGAGATTCTCATGTGATGCTGATGTTTGTTTCTCCTTTTCAAGTGATATTAGGAACATAAAAAGTACTTGGCTGAACGTGAATTCGAAGCATTGAAGGAACGCATTGCAGGGAAAAGGTTGGGTTTTGGAAGAGTTTCCTGCATCAATGCCACTGTACCTTTATCTCAAGTGTCAAGTGTTTCGCATGATTTATGTACATCATACAAAGTAAGCACCTTTTTGTTATTGATTGAACTAGCACTTTCACTTTTCTAATTGTATTTCAGCATCTTATTCTTGTGGCCAAAAGGGAGATTTCCAGTAAGGAATAACTGAAGAAGAGCTCAAATCACGGTTGAATAACACCACTTTCTCCTTGGACATATGTAGGATTTAGTGGTCAAGGGTGGTGAATTACCAACAGTGCAGTATTGCAAAAATCACAAGTACAAAATAGCTATAACTTTGCATTACAAAATAATCCTTCTCCACATACTTTAGTGCCTGTAACATTTACTAGTAATGTTCACACATTCGATTTTCTTCAACTAAAATTAATGCCACAAAACACAATTATTTCCCTGGATTTACTGGGAGAAGGCTATTGTTATGCAGTACTTTTTGGATATATAATTGGCTTATGGTTTTGTGAAGTACTCCTTTCCACAGATCTCTGTGTTCTTTAACCAATGCATATTCCTCAGCTCCCTTACATCAAGTACATCTCAGTTCATATTTTCAAGCCACTCTTGAAGTGTGTATCCACCATACATGTGAATAGTATCTGGCCCCAACTCCAAAGGCTGAAAAGTAAAGAGCTGCAACATACTCCGTATGTGACTGCCTGCACATACCAATGAATGCGTTTTTCATTTAAAAAATCCATAGTGTTAAATTTGACCAAAGCTTACTCTGGTAGACATTGTTAATAAAAACATGTTACATGTCATATGGCCATATAATAGAGACTGATTAGTTTGGGATTACTGGCTTACTGCTTAGTTGAGTTGAGTTGAGTTTCACACTTATTTCCAATCTCCTATTTTACAACTGAGCATTTTAACTTCTTATTTAAGACATGTTTCTGACTTTTTTTTTTCCCCCTTACAGTGTCCAGATAATATGGAAAATAGAGTAGTGATTGGGTCTCTAGATCTTAACCAGTGCATCAGCCTTCCAGATGAAATAATAGGAACGAAACCTAAGGTAGCACTTTATTTTATTATTACTTTTATTTATTTATCCTTTTGCATGGATTTTCTTCTCTTGATAGACGATAGTTATACTAAAAATTTTGAAGCTTTAGATTAATGGACTGGGTGTTGTGTATTACAAGAATCAAAAGTTCTCTCAAAGTAAATTTTTAAGAAATGGAATGTCTGAAATCTTTATTTTGTTTGTAGTTTCTTGTGAGTGCAGGGCTTAAACAAATAAGTTTGGATGAGGATGTTTTCTGTATATAGTATCGGTAATTTATTATGCTGTAGATTTCTTTGTTTGATGCGTGGTTGCATTGCTAAAATCAAATCCACAAATAGATCAGATGGTAAATATATTGAATAAAATTAATGTTAGATAGTAGTAATTGTGCACGAATACAAAATGTGTTATGTAGTTGGCAATGTTGTCATAGATTATTTTGCTCATAGCAACTCTTAAACCTTTTTTGTAACACGAATGCCTCCAACTTGGCAATCACGTAAGTTTTACTTCTCAACAGGGAATTGGAGCTGATTTTGCAAGAGCATACCTTAGTAATGTATGTGTTGCTAAAGAACTGCGTAGAAATGGGTTGGGTTATGCACTCATTGCGCAGGCAAGGATGGTTGCTGAAGAGTGGGGTATTTGCTTTCTGATATATGCTTGTTCTGACATCTTACATGTGTCTCATCCTTAGTTACTGTCAAGAGTTAATTTCACTATTGGCCCCTTGAGTATAGTGGTATGATAAGGAATGCCACTATACTCGAGGTACTAAACGTGTAAGCATTCCCTCCTTCTTTAACCCTCCCTGTATATCTGTTCCAACTGACAGAGTGACAGGTCGTGTTATTTCTGAAACACAAGTAAATTTTTACTCTGAAAACAACGCTTTTCCTGAACCTTCCATTTCAAGCAAGTTCAATTTTATGTCTACTAAGTTGCTGTGCTTTCTTTCTGTATTTTCTTCAAGGTCGGGGATCCCTGTTTTCCCTTGTTTTGTTCTTCTTCTCTTCCAAGCGTGTGCAATTTGTGGATTCCTTAAACGTGTTCCCTGATCTGTTTTACAATGAATGTGTAGAGTTGTTGACTCAGTGGTCTTGTGATTTCAGGAATGAGTGATTTGTATGTCCATGTTGCCATCGACAATGAGCCTGCACTTAACCTCTACAAGAAATGTGGTTTCGTTTACGAGAGCGAGGAACCTGCGTGGCAAGCCAGGTTCTTAGATCGGCCCCGGAGGCTTCTTTTGTGGATGGGCCTCCCTGTTTCCTATGACTTGTAAGTACAATGTACAGACATCCAATTGTTTTCCTTCCTGGCCTCCCCAATGGCCCTCACTCCCAACACGACCATAATGAAATTCAGATGGAAAAAGGTGGAAAAGCAAATGTAGCATTTATTCTTGTACTTGAGTAAAGAACTCAAGTGTGTTATAGATATATATGCAAATTTGCAACCACTACCAACTTGATAATAATGATTCATTCATGAATCTCGAGATTTTTAGTTGTGTCGTCTGGTCGTTCTCACTACTTGTTGTCTTCAATAATGCATTACCAGATCGGAGCTTGCTAAAAATCTCTTTTTCATTAGTCTATGTTACGGTCTCACATTAGCTTAGCTTCACAAGAGGGTATAATTCTCCCGAGCTACGTTATTTTTGAAATGGACAGAGTACATGGTAGCTAAGCTAGGTCAAGATTGAACTGTTTGTACTTAAATTTGTAGGGAATTGAAGGACTATCATTATTGTCCATTTCAGAAAAGCAGTGAAATAAGTAGGGTTTTAGGGTTTCCCCCACAATCCACATACAGATTCATCTTCAATTCTAGGGATGATATCTAATTATCTATCATGTCATTGGAACAGATTAGCTATCTCATCTCATGATTTAAGAAAGATATTGATGTCTGATTGTTTGAAGCATCTGGCGTGCATGCATGTCTTATGTCTAATGTCTTCTAATCTTCTTTCGTACGTACGTGTGCAGTGTGTTCCACAAGTAAATGCATCCAATGTATACACCTAATCATAACCAACTATTCCTATTCCTACCTTATTCCATGCTACGGAGATCACGTCCCGGATTAATTGCAATCTACACTTGTTTGAAAAGGCAAAATTCTCCCTTAAAAAAAAAAATAAAGGCAAAATTCTTAGCTCCAATATCCCTTACATCCCAACCCAACAAGATGGTAGAGGGTAGCGGTCTCTTAGGTGGGAGGGTCAGTTCTTGGTGTCCACATTCAATGTAAAACACACACTGCGGCTGCCAAATTTGAATTTTGTATTTTTACCCACAATTTTCCATCTGTGTGCTAACTGAGTTGCCTATATATATAGGCACAATCCACACTACTAATACATGATGCATGAATATTTTATACCCAAAAAAAAAAAAGTTCTCTTTTATGGTTTAAAAAATAATTAAGCTAATAAACCTATCAGTTTGAAATCGTTGGTAAATAGATTGTTAATATTACTGAAACATTGGAAGTTCGACTCTTGTAAAGGGATTGCCTAATTCATAAATTTATGAATGTTTGGTTTTTAGTTCTTTAATTGATTTAGAGGTTATTATTGTATTTTGTTATGGTTGGTGCGTTTATTGGTAATATAGATTGCAATATTTGTATTAATATACTCACTTTTTTTTAAAGCAAAATAGAAAAAAAGGAAAAAAAGTTAGATCTATAAAAATTTTGAAGTTGAACAGAATTTGTGCATGTCTATATAAAATCTAATTTACAATAAATCTACCTACTTTTTTTTTTTTCTTTTTTCAAATTTCTCATCGATTTTTTTTTTTTTTTGAGTTTTTCTTATCATACTATTTTATTTCTCTCATTTTATAAATTAAAGAATTCTTAAATGTTTATATACCACCAATTTAAATTTCAATTCAACTTTGAATATTATTTCATTTAATGTAGAGTTTAACAACTAAAATTTATAGATCCTCCAGAAAATACTTTATTAATTAAACACAAAAAAACACAAAATTAATATTTAATTTAAAACTTTTTATAATTATTTAAAAAATGAATAGAAAGAATTAGTTCGAAATTGATATAGTACGTACAGATGACAGGGAATTCATTTACTAATCTATAAATAAAAATATTTAATTTTAAGATTTGGTTGAATGAGATTTAAAATTCTGCCAAGCAACTTGTGCTCAGATGGCACCCGGGTTGGACTCTCATATGGGAGGTTGCGAGTTCGGGTAGGTTGAGGAAGTAGTTCTGAACAGATACTACATTGAAATAGAGTCAGTAGCATCGTTAATAGGTGGACCCATTATGTTTCATGTTTGGACGGGTCAACCCATTAAACCTATTAAGAACTCGTTTAATATTATTATGTCAATTTATATCGTGGAATTGTGGACCATTGTCCAATACACATAATTTGATTTCACAATGTACAAAATTTATGTTCATAATACACATACACATAAACACGATATAATGAAGACATATAAACACTTAACATATTACACAGAATTCAAATTAATAATGTACAGAATTCATGTTCAAAATGCACAGAATTCATGTTCATTATATCATGTGCATGTGTATGTGTATTATACTATTATGAACAGAAATTATGTACATTATGAACATGAATTTTGTACATTATGAAGTCAAATTATGTGTATTGGATCAGGGTCCACAGTGCACTGTGGACCTGGTCCACAATATAGCGATTGTATTATTATGTTAAACCGTTTACACAAACTTGTTTATAACCCACCAAGAATTATTGTTATTTAGGTAATGCCATTTTTTCTTTATAAAATTTATAAATAGAATCATTGTTTTATTTTTCTTTATTTCATTATTAGTTATTTTTATTGACTTATAATGTTATATTTTGAAAATTTGTAGATTCAGGATAAATCGAATTAAATGAGATTACAAAAGATATAATGAATATGACTAAGGATGAAGTTATTACATCAAGACCCAACACCAATTATTGATGTTCAACATATGAAATTTAAATTTTTATTGTGTTCAATTTTATTCTAAAAACTATAACAGACTTCATTAATTATGATTTTTTTGGATGTTATTTTATCATTTTATGAATGTTATGAATTGAATTTTTTTTTTTTAGTTTTTTTTTTTTTTAGTTTTTTTTTTTTGGATTGAATTGTAGGTTTTATTCTTTTTTATTTTTTTTATTTTTTATATAGCTTAACTTCAAATTTTAGTTTTTTTTTTTTAATATATTAATAGGTTTAGAGGATTTAAATGAGTTTCGTGTCAATATGATCTAAAACCTGTTAACAAAACATGTTTACAAATCGAGTTCGTGTTAAGAATTTCAACTAGCTAACCTTAACGTGTCGTGTTCGTCTTTAGCCTTATCGTGTTTGTGTCGTTATCATGACCTGTTAATGAACCCTGTACACACGAATTTCTAGGTCTAATTTTAAGTTGTTGAAAGCCTAGCTAATTTTATTTAAACAGAAAAAAAAATCACATTGAAGAATTGGGCATAAACTTTGATTTACGGGAATAGTCCGTAGTAGTTACTACGTACCCAAAAGTGCGTTTTAGATGAAGTTCGCCTTGTGACCTTAGGTGTCGGTAAAGAACCATAATAAGGAGGTAAACCAGTCGATTTAGGTATAGATGATCGGTTTGATCAAACAAATTAAAGAAGGCCAATCGAACTTGAAAACTTGTGATTATCAAACCAATTGCTCGATCAACTTGGGCGAGATTAATTATATTGTGCTTAAACTTTAACTATATATGCTCCATGTTTTATGCGTATGTGTTGAATAATTAAATTGTAAAGAAGTGACCAAAACTTTAATTAGATCCTCAGGATCCATACTATATTCATTATGAACCAACTATTTCAATAAAATTTCAACATACAAACAAACAAATTTAGTACATAGTATTCCAATAACATAATAATAAGCTACTATATATTGCATGATCATATATATATATATATATATATATATATATATATATATATATATATATATATATATATATATATATATATATATATATATATATATATATATATATATATATATATATATATATATAATCTTAATAATTTAGTGAAATTTCTTAAGTAGATCATATGAGAGGACAGATTGATGGCCCTACTTATGAATCATGTGGTTGAAACTCGTTTCAGACATAATAGTACACAGTAAGCAATTCAATTAGACATGCACATATATGTTTTTAAAAGGAAATTAAATAATAAACAAAATCTCATCAACCATATAATTAATTCACATACAGGTAATTAAGGCGCCATTAATTTACCTAATATAAGACCAGAAATGAAATCTCAGGGAGTTTAATTAATAATTCAATAATGGATCTATATATGGAGTAGCATCATATATATCATACCTGTCCAGAATTGGATTAAGGAAGAACTGAACTGAACATGGAAAGAAATTAAGAAAAAAAAAAATTTAAGAAAAACATTATGTGAGTAACAACAACGAACGTAGGTACTAGGAGGAGGTAGTAGAGGAGGCAAGGTGGCGCATGACGTCAACTTGAAGTCGCAGGGCGAGTATGTAATCTAGGGTTTCTTTGATCAAAGTGTTATCATCTTCCATGCATTCTCCTCCCGGAATAAGTCCTTTCAGAACTGCGCTTCTCTTCTTCACCACTCTCGCCGCCGCTTTATACTTTGAAGCCGCACGCTTTCCGGCCATTGGACGACGACGACGAATGCGCTTCATCAAACATCTCCGGCGCCGGATTTTCTTCATCTCCCCGGCCCCAGATTTCACAGCCGCCATTACTGAGCGTCGCCAAATCGCTCGCGGCCACTGTCTGGTGCTGGTAGTGGTGGAGGCCATGGCTACGTTCGCTGATAGCTTTATGGCGTTCTTCCTCTCTGTTATGCTCATTTCACTCTTGCAGGCGTCGTACTTTTGGAGACCCTTTATCCATTTCTTCAGAAATTCTTCTTTCACTGAACTACTTACGGTCTGCATTTTACCTAAAATTAGCTATCTGATCTGCAATTCTGCATGCAATTCAATACCCACAAATAATTATATTAATTAAACTTCATAAATATATATGCTAATAATTAAGGGCGCCCGGGCCGGGATTAAATACCTTATGGGGTGTATGCATGTGTGGATTGGTGGAGAAAATAAAATTAGATTATTATCCCATTCCAAAGATCAGAGTGGGCGGGATGAGTGGTTTTGCAGCAGCCAGCCAATTGAAGATGGAATTGAAGCTTACAGATGGAATAATTAATAATTAGAAAGCTAAGGGGAATTGAAAGAAAAAAAAAAATACAAATAAAGGAAAGAGAGAAGGGAATGAATGTATGTAGTATGTGAAGTTGAAGAAGAAGAAGAATGTGTAAAAAGCCAATTTATTTGATTGGAGTGGGGCCGGAGAGGGTGGTGGGGCAATGGGAGAAAGACACAGCACATGCTGGCACATGGGACTTCATGCCCCGCACCATATATCCATCTAAAAACCCTAGCTACCTATCTAGCTAATAACCCTTAGCTTCCAAATTTTCGTACACACACACACACACACACACATATATATATATATATATATATATATATATATATAAATTATTAATTAAGACAGATTATATTAATTAAGAGCTGAGCTGACAGCTGAGGTCCCCTAGCTTAATTAGCTTAATGGTTTAATGTCAATCAAAAACCTAACATTTGTAATTTAGTATGACAACAACAACCGCTTTTAACATATTTCCATCTCACGCCTAATTATTTTCTTCACCGCGCTCTCATCTTTCTTAATAGTATATAATAATAAAATCTTTCTAACTTTAATTTTTGAGTGATTAGAGAAACCGCAATCACTATCTAAATGTATGCATGTATTGGATAAACTTTCGTTTTGTAACTCTAACAAACAAAGGAAATCATAGCCTTTTGAATTACAATCACTATCTCCATCTAAATGATTAGAGAAATCGCAATCACTATCTCCATTTTAATTTGTAGACCAAATGTCACGTAAGATAATATTAAGTGTAAACTAATAAATATGCACAATTACATTATAAAATGGATATTCTGAATTACAACAATAAACCAAAAATAACTCCAAAAAAAACCAAGAAATAAACAACTTTCAAATATTGATAGTCTAACTCATGCTTTCTTAGTCTAACTCAAATAATATTCTTACCTAGTTGGCTAGTTTCTTTGTGGGATATGTTAAAAACATAGATGTTTAAACTAATTTATTAGTTTAACAAACTAATCATTAGTAGAGTTGTCGTCCCGCTTTTTCCTAATTCAACCGATCCAATCAATATAGACTATATATGTGATATAATAAGTATGTATATATTGTAAAAGGGAAAATGACACTTTTTTCTCTCGAGTTATATGCTTATAACACTTTTCTTCCCGAGTTATTTATGCATTCACATTTGTCCCCTCAATTATTATAAAAGTGACGGTTTTTACCCCAATATATTAATGGACATTTCTACCCTTAAACTAAATATTTTATTTATTTCTATTCTTCAACAAATTATTGCTTATACGTAGGGATGACCACGGTTTGGTTCAAACTGAACGTAACACTATAGCAATCAAATCAAAATTTTTCGGTTCTGATTCAGAACCAGAACCAAATATTTAGATTTCTGTTTTTTAAAATCGCGAACTGGAAAAAATGGATCTGAACCGTGAACCAGAGGTTCAAATCGAAACTACTAGCATTAGCTTAAAATTATAATTATAATATTTGCAAATTGTGTATGTTTTTTTCGCATTTATACTGACTCTCACATATAAGTATATATAATGCGATTTGGTTTTTATTTTGAACCGTCGGTTCACGGTTTCGCATCCAATTTGAACTGTTGGTTCAAATTTCATTTTAAATTTTTCTTATTTTATTTTTAAAATATTCTAAATTCAACAATTAATATATTTTATTTTTCAATTCAGAACATGAACTGACAGTTTCGATTCGCGATTTTAATAAACTCTAAATATTGGGTGCCGGTTCTAAATTGTCATCGTAACCTTTCTGTTTGGTTGTTATAGTGTCTGTTCGGTTTGAACCTAATCATGGTTATAATTTGTTAAAGAAGAAAAATAAATGAAATATTTATTTTAAGGGTAAATATGTCAATTTAACATATCAGGGAAGAAAACTACCACTTAAATAGTTCAGAGGGATAACACAAGAGAAAAAATGTCATTTTTCCTGGTAAATATTATTATAACGAGTTTTATTTTTTCTAAAACTATATTCCACCGTACAAATATCAATGCTTTGGGGGGAAAACGTGTAGGAGGCAAGAGAAGCATTAGTATAACGTGAAGTCAACAATCACCTTTCTATTTGTCTGCTGGATTTCATGTTTTGTGGTTCCTTATCGTACGTCATTCTTGAAACCATGCATGTTCCACATTATACGCTATCTGATCTTTATTATTTCTTCCACCCTATAATTAAATCATCTAACTAACCTCACGAATTATGATTTTATCATAATATATAAATTAAATCTAGGGTCACATTTGTGTCGGAGTATCGAACCATCTCACGAATCCTTATCTATTCATTACTTATAAGGAAAAATATAATACTTTTGATGAAAAAAATAATATTTTTACATTAAAATGTAAAAGTATTACATTTTTCTTCAAAAGTAATACTTTTACACACACACACACATAAATATATATATATATATATATATATATATATATATATATATATATATATATATATATATATATATATATATATAAGTAATAAACATTTTATTCATGATTTAGTATTACATTTTCTAGTATAATTATTATATTTCATCTTGACCGACCCATCTTACGGATAAAGATCCATGAGACGGTACGTCTCACACAAATTTTTGCCTTACATCTATATTTTAATATAGTATCACAATGGCCAATGACCTTGTGGTTTAGTGGCTCTCCCAAATGAGAGGTCATGGGTTTGAGCCCCGGTAGGGGTGGTATTGACTCTTTGTGTTTCAGAAAGTTGAGAAAGTAGCTATGAACAGATACTATATTGTAACAGATCAGAGTCAGTTGTACTAAAAAAAAATATAGTATCACAATGCATTAAAATATTATAAATTCAAATTCTCTGTGTACAAAAAAAAAAGGGGTTAATAATTAAACTGGCTTAGCAAGCTTTATAGTTGATATGGCAGCATGCAAATTAAAGGCCCCCTACCCAATCTGCTTGAAGAAATTAAAATATAGTTGGTATGCAATAGTTGAACTTTGTTCCTTTATATAGAATGTATTTAGTTATGATA
Source organism: Ipomoea nil (assembly GCF_001879475.1). Lineage (NCBI taxonomy): Eukaryota > Viridiplantae > Streptophyta > Magnoliopsida > Solanales > Convolvulaceae > Ipomoea > Ipomoea nil. Next base: position 449,667 of record NW_017618983.1, read on the forward strand.
TATTTATTAGGGAACAAAAGATTAAATAAACAAGGCAGAATTTACCCCGTCCACATCGTAGAGTAGTGATTGCGAGTTAAGTTTCTTTTGTTATAAAAAAAAGATTAAATAAAATGTGAATTTTTATTTATTTGGTGATGAGAGAAATTCACAATCACTATTTGAGGGTGTAAATAGGGTATATATCGTGCTTGTGTATATAGTATATTTGGGAGTGAATAGTGAGTATTAAAAAAAAGAGAGTGGAAAAAGGGAAAATTGGCATGATCCGGAAAACCTGGTGAAGATGAGATGAAATGGAAGGGAAATTGAAGTGGGACATAGAAGAATTGAATTGAAGAAGAAAAACTCTTTGGGGGGTTTTGGCTTTGGCAACAAATTAAAGTGGAAAAAAAGGAACCCTCACATGGTGTCCACATGGGTGTTTCTAAAGTGTGGTTTATAAGGGTTCCCCCAAAGTACAAAATCTTTCACCAATAATTACACATACATCTTGCTCATGCATGCCTAAATCCCCATTTATATATATGCCCTTCTTTTAGCTAACTTATATATATATATATATATATATATATATATATATATATATATATATATTAGCGCTCATATGCGACAGAGGTTTACGGTGCGGCGGGATTCTAGAAATACACCAACAGTGTTAACAACATGCACCAACAACGTAATAAAAACACACCATAGTGAAATGAAAAAAAACACACAAAAAATACACAACACACCCAAAAAAATACACCATATAATTCACCACCCCCAATGGTGTATTTCCGAACACTGTATAGTGCTTTTACTCACACCTTTTTGGTAATGCGAACCTAATTTGTGTGTATTTTTTGTGGTGTATTTTCTAACGTTGATGATATATATGTGCTGAACTATTGGTGACGCCGCACCGTAGTCCGTAAGCACCCGCCGCACCACAACCTTACTCTCTCTCTCTCTCTCTCTCTATATATATATATATATATATATATATATATATATATATATATATATATATGTATATATGTATGTATATATGTATATATGTATATATGTATATATATATATATATATATATATATATATATATATATATATATATATATATATATATATATATATATATATAGGGGTTATGGATCATGTGTGAAGAGGGTCTCCCGTGCGAAAATACGGATGAATTGATTAATGATTCTTTAAAAACAAATTCTCTACAGAACTGTAAACTTGAAGCAACAAAAATATGCACTTGAAGGCACACAAATGTGCATTTGAAGGCCAGAATTCTGCACTTAAGGCACAAAGATGGGAAATCGAAGCAATTATACTATCAAAAAAGGGAGTTATTCAATTTAAGTGTTATTGAAGCAATTATTCATACAAATCATTTGTAAATTACACAAATTTCATTAGGATTTTTTTTTGAAAGGAGCCTGTACGGCATTTATTCAAAATATGCAGAAATAGAAGCTGGTGGATCTGAGTCCGAGTACATAAAAGTCGAGTGAGTAAAAGCAGTAGATGCTAATGTATGAGCTAAATAATTATCTAACCTAGGAATATAATGAAGCAAACAATAATCAAAAGTCGATATACTAGTCCTGCAACTATCAATGGCATAACCCAAGTAAGACCGTGACGAGTGTGTCATAGATGATAGATATTGTTGAAGCACCAAACAATCCGTGTAGAGCTCGATAGACTTTATTTCGCGGTTTCTTAACCACGATAAAACATCCTTGCATGCGAAAGCTTCCGCCATTAGGGGTGAAAAACAATCTATCATTGGAGCAGTCATAGCCAAAACATAACCCCCTTGCCAATTTAGAATAATAGCCTCCACCGCTGCTTTGTTTGTTAGTGGGTCATATGCCGCATCGAAGTAACATTGATCCTCATGTTTTGAATAATATGGTGTGAGCTGCTTGGCGTGGACAGATGTGGCTGATGCAATACCGTGGTTGGCATGGCAGCAATAGCATTCCTTGGTAAGGACACTGCCGTAGCAGTGTGTTCGGTTGGTACCGCTGCTGTACGGCGGTCCGAAGCCGTGGGGTTGGTCGGCGGATGCTGACGTCCGGGATGGACTAATTTCCAAGCACTCACGGCTGATGATGCCATTACAATCACCTTCCGAGGTCTGGGCAGGTACGCATCCCATACAGCTCCATTCCTTGTGCGCCAAATATAATAGAGAATTGCCACTGCATAAATAATCTCATCATCATCTAAAACATTCATCAAATCATTAAACCAATCACTAAAAATATTTGTGACACTATTGGGGATTGGAAGGTGGGATTGTGCCCAAATGTCTGCCGTATAGTCACACGTAACTAAAGAATGCACAACATCCTCATGTCTAACTCCACACATAGCACATGTTGGGTCAATATCAACCCTCCTTATAAGTAGGTTCCTCGTAGTGGGTAAAATATCATTTAGAGCTCTCCATAAAACTGTTTTCCACCTGGGGGATTTTAAGCTTCCACAAATTTTGCCATTTATAAAAGGTCCCCACTGGTTGGGCGTAGTTACCAACTACTGTTCTATACCCATTTTTAACAGAATATTCTCCTTTTGGGTCCCCATACCAGTACCACAAATCTTCATAATCTGGTGACACAAGTATTTTTAAAATTCGCTCCACATCCTCAAGTATGAAAATATCTGTGAGAATATCTTTATCCTAGGTTCTTGTCTGTTGATCCATCAGACCCATTACCTTTGCATGTGCCAATTGTGGTGGTTTTTCTGTTAATATTTTCGGCTGAGTCTCATCATGTAACCATGGATGGTCCCATATCAAAGTTGATTTGCCATTCCAAATTCTGCGTCTAACTCCCCCACAAATCAAATTCTGCGCTGCCAAAATACTTCGCCAACAAAAACTTGGGTTATTTCCCAAGCATACATCATAGAAAGAGTTAGTGGGATAATACATAGCTTTATAGACTCTTGAAACCAATGATTGTGGCTGTGTCAGAAAACGCCACGCTTGCTTACCCAGCATAGCAAGGTTAAAGGCTCGCAACTCTTTAAACCCCAATCCTCCATATTTCTTTGGGATACACAGCTTATCCCATGCTTTCCAATGAATACTCTGATCATTCTTCGATCTCCACCAGTATCGATTCATGGTTCGCTCAATGGCAGTGCATAGAGTGGTAGGCAGTAAAAAGACACTCATTGAGAAGGTAGGCATAGATTGAGCCACACTTTTCAATAGAACTTCTTTTCCTGCTTGTGATAAAAGTTTTTTATTCCATGAGCTAATTCTCTGTCTTATCTTATCCTCAATATAAGAAAACGCCGCCTTTCTATTTCTGCCCACAAATGATGGAAGCCCTAAGTACTTCCCAAAATTCTGAGCCTGCACCACTCCCAATATATTGGTAACCTCTTCTCTTGTTTCATCTCTTGTATTTTTACTATAACAAATACTCGATTTGTGATAGTTGACCGCCTGGCCAGACATTTTTTCATATTTTGACAAACAACATTTAATCACACCCGCTTCTTGGGCATTTGCTTTGAAAAAAAGCAAGCTACATAATCCATCAGCAAAAAATAGGTGGGTAATGGAGGGTGCCCCTCTAGCAACTCTACATCCATGTATCTCTCCCTTCGCCTGTGCCATAATTGTATACTTGAAAACACAAAACTGTGCACTTGAAGGCACATAAATGTACACTCGAAGGCCAAATTTGTGCACTCAAAGGCACAAAGATGTACACAAAAGGGAAAACTATGTTCTGAGACAAAACATATGCACTTGAAGACAAGAAAATTTGCACTCGAAGAAGAAAAATGCACACTTGAAGAAAGAAAAAAAGCGCACTCAAAGACAAAGACCATTTGAACTAACTTCAAGTTATTTACCATAATGCCACCACATTTTTTTAATTATCTTCATTATAGACTGTTGATTTGAATTTGATCAACGAATGAGATCAAACCTTATTTTTCACCTAAACAATGTTTCTCATTTGATCTAATATATATATATATATATATATATATATATATATATATATATATATATATATATATATGGATCCTGTGAGAATAGTACTATAAGAGAGAAATAAGAATCAATATCAGAATTACATATGTAAAAATTCGACGGATCTGATCAATTTTTTTTAAAAAACGAATGCGGTGACATTTTCGTAATTATCATCAACTTCACTATGTAAACTTGAATACTTAAATATATAATCTCTAACAACTAAATACGCAAACATGGTAAATTTTATAAAATCAACGAAAAATTTAAATTTTAAATCTAAATCGTAAATACTAAACCTTAAAGTAGTAAAAAGTGAGCCACTAAACCAAATAAAACCAAAAACTCAGTCATAATTCATAAACTCTAAAATCGAAACCCTTAGTGCAATGCACTTTCACATTTTTGCAAGTGCAATCTTTTAATACTAAATATGCAAAATGTTAATACTAAATGTGCAAAACTGAAAAAGTCTGATAATTGCAGATTTTAGTGTTAAAGTTTGCATAGTAAAGTTGGTGATAATTACAAAAATGTCACTGCGTTATTTTTTAAAAATCTGATCTGGTCCGTCTAATTTTTTTCAGATGTAAGGCTGAGATTGATTATTATTTCTCTCCTAAGAACTTATTCTCATTTGATCCTCTATATATATATATATATATATATATATATATATATATATATATATATATATATATATATATATATATATATATATATATATATATATATATAAGTTCAAATGCGGCGGGGTCTTTTCGTGCGGCGGAATTTCAGAATACACCAACAGTGTTAACAATATGCACCAACAGTGTAAGGGTATATGTATATATATATATATATATATATATAAAAGTTCAAATGCGGCGGGGTCTTTTCGTGCGGCGGAATTTCAGAATACACCAACAGTGTTAACAATATGCACCAACAGTGTAAGGGAAACACACCACAATGAAATGCAAAAAAACACCAAAAAATACACAACAGACCCAAAAAATACACCATATAACTCACCACCCCTAATGGTGTATTTCAGGACACTTTATGATGTTTTTAATCACAGCTATGATGTGTTTTTAATTTGGTGATGTGTACCTAATTTGTGTGTGTTTTTGTGGTGTATTTTCCTAACGTTGATAATGTATATTTGATGAACTATTGGTGCATGACTCCGCACTGTCGCACCGTAAGGCACCGCGCTACACTTGAATCTTCCTCTCTCTCTCTCTCTCTTATATATATATATATATATATATATATATATATATATATATATATATATATATATATATATATATACTAGTTTTTTACGCGCATTGCGCGATTGAGATAATGCCCAGTGTTTTATTTTTTTAAATAAGTACTTTAAAGTATATCAAGGCAAGATTATATCGGAATTGTTCATGCATGGATAATTGAATGTTGAATTTGTATATTTAAATAAGTAATATATTCTAAGTTTACAAATGCAATATAATATAGTCAAGATTGATTATAATTGTCAATAAAATAATTGTATAGGTATGACTGAAACCAAATAAGGGACATAAGGGAGAACAAATACAAATTAGGGCATAAAATATTAAATATAGACTAATATTGAAGAGCTAATTGCTGATTGCCAAACAAGGACATTGCGAGGTAGTTTCCACTTCAATTTGTTGCGTGATTTGAATAATCTTTTTGTCAAAAAAATCCCCAAGTAGTTAATATGATTGGCTTAATTATTATTATATTATTTTTTAAAAACAATTATTATTATTATTATTATTATTATTATTATTATTGTTATTATTATTATTATTATTATTATTATTATTATTATTATTATTATTATTATTATTATTATTATTATTATTATTATTATGTATACCCTTAGCTCATTTTACATGTTAATCTAAAGAACTAATTTTTTCAAATATCTTTTTACCAAATGTTGATATAATTCGCTGGTCAAATCCGCTAACGCTAACCGCTAATTGCTGATTGACAAACAAGAACATTGCGAGGTAGTTTTCACTTCAATTTGTTGTGTGATTTGAATACTCTCTTTGTCAACAAATCCCTCAAGTAGTTAATATGATTGACTTTATTAATTATATATTTTTTTAATTTTTTCATGATATTAATAAAATACTTGGTAAATAAATATATATCATTATTTTGTATTATAACTTTTATATTTAATAAAAAATAGTGCACAAAAAAAAGATAATAGACAATGTAGTGAATATAATCAATTGATGAATTTGAATGTAATGAATTTTTATATTGGAGAAAAATAAAGACAATATAATATAACTAATGAAATTATTTCTCTTATTCAATTTATTGATAATGAATATTTTTTCTTGAATAAAGACATTGTAGACACATAATTCTAAATTAAAGAAATGCATATGTATTATTTTTTGTTGTAGCTAGCTACTAAATTATTATTTAATTTAATAAGAGTAAAATAGAGTATTAATTATGCCAACGTTGGTTGGGATGAGGTTCGAACCTAAGACCTTTCTTATTGAAATCAATGAGTAAGTTAACGGTGAACTAACAGAAATTAACAGAAAAGATAATATTTAACGGAAAAGTTAACGGATAATCATATTCATTAAGGATAAATTAGGAAATCTTAAGGGAAAATTAAAATCTGATCAATCTGAGCCATTCATTTGATTAAAAAATTTGACCGCCATTTTTTCTACCCATTATAGGCCTAACTCTCTTGGGCTCTTATTAGTATGTATATGTATATATATATATATATATATATATATATATATATATATATATATATTCATTTGAGGTTAAAAAAGAATCAAATGTACGTTAAATTGTTGAAGAAATAGACGTTCATTTGATTGATGAACTGCAAATACTATACGTTCATTATTGTATTTTAACGTATTGAATGTTATTATAGCATTGTGCCGTTATAAGGTAGGAAATAGCCACATTGCATTACGTTATACAAACAATATTACTATATATCTATTGTGCACTCCAATATAATAGATGTCAAAATATTTTGTACATCTTGTAATTACACTATACTATTATCATGCGCAACAGTAGCTAGACCCATAGTATTTTACATATTTTTTTAGTTAACTTGTTACATATATATATATATATATATATATATATATATATATATATATATATATATATATTTTTGAAATCAATTACTACACACAACCCGGCTTCCGCGCACAAGATCAAAACAATCTTCATGAAAAATTTCTCAAACCCTGTACCTGTGCATTGTGCAACCAAGCAGTTACAACTCTCTCATGTTGTAGTGACATCTTGACAAGGTAATTCATTTTCTGTATTTTATAGTACATTCGCCTCCATAAGAAATTGTGGAGTGGTACCTAAACCTCAACTCATAAGCTAGCATCTATGGTGGAGTTAGAGTCTTTGGCTTGAGTGTTGTATTATTTGGTGTTTTCATTGAGAAGGCGGTGTGTGGTGAGAAAATGCTAACTGGTGTTTGATAAGGTTAGTTCAAAGGAAACGGCGTGAAAAGAGTTTGGAATGAATGGAAACTATCAAGAGTGAATCCATCCACTCGTTCGGTGCCGACCTAAGAAAGGTTTACAAGATGCTTGATAAGATCTAGATCAGAGTAAAGTCATATATCCAAAGAGAAAAATGGCTAGTTAGCTACTTGGTGCCAAGAAGGTGTTTGGAGTGTGATCTGTCTAAAGTAGGCCATTGTGGATGTTGACTTCTCAATGGATGAGAAATGATACAATCGTCCTACATTGACTCTATAAGAAATTGTGAAATTATACTTAAAGTTGAGGTCAAACCTCTGCTCATCATAAACTAATTTTTTGTGGTAGAGTTTATTTTTAAATATAAATATTTTACATATTAACATTAAATTAAATATTATAAAAAATAGATCTGAGTTATAAAAGAAATTTGAATAAGGTGTCATCAATTGAGCTGGCATATAAAATGAGACAGGATGGAGAGTATATGAAAGGATGCGTGTATGAGATGAGATTGGAGCAACAAACATATATATAAGAGTTGAAATGTATTGATGGGTATATTGGGACCGAAGCGGGAATCAGAAATCAGAGTCTCACGTGGTGTTAGAAAAAGACTAGTGAGGGCGTCAAACCCCCGTGATTTACGGCTATCCTCACGTTATTTTAGCCCATTCACTATCTCACATCTACAATTAATTAGTCCACTTCAGTTCCGGCCTTCGCAATTCACATTATTATGACCCCTCCGCATGCCCATTGCTCACGCCTAGCCCCATCTCTGTCTGCCCTCTCGGCTTCCAACTTCCCTCAAACAAAATTCAACATATATAATCAAACCCGCAGGCCTCAGCCAAGTAATTTGTAGCTCAATAACATCTCTCATCTTAGTAGATATAGTGCATCCATAGTTCAATTTTTATTTTTATTTTATTTAAGTACTATTAACTACCACTCAAAGTGTCAATCGTTATGCTATGGACCCGTGTCCAGCATGCACGCTGGACACAGGTAACAGTGCCGTTAGGCATTGTTATCTTTATTTTATTTATTTATTTATTTATTTATTTTTTAAATTTCAGACCGCTTCGTTATAGGAGTATATGTTCATAATTTTATTACTATATGTTCATAATTGTAAGTTCATAATGTCAGAGCTCTATGTTCATAATTCCATAACTGTACATTCATACTTCCATAACTGTACATTCATAATTCCGTAACTGTACATTCATAATTCAATAACTGTAACTTCATAATTTTCGAAGCTCTTTGTTCACAATTTAGAGCTCTATGTTTATAATTTTATCACTATATGTTCATATTGTAAGTTCATAATGTCAGAGCTCTGTGTTCATAATTTCATAACTGTACATTCATAATTGCATAACTGTACATTCATAATTCCGTAACTGTACATTCATAATGCAATAACTGTAAAATCATAATTTTCAAAGCTCGATGTTCACAATTTTAGAGCTCTATGTTCATAATTTTATCACTATATGTTCATAATTGTAAGTTCATAGTGTCAGAGCTCTGTGTTCATAATTTTATAACTTACATTCATAATTCCATAACTGTACATTCATAATGCCATAACTGTACATTCATAATCTCATAACTGTACATTCATAATGGCACAAACGAATAACACCGTTAACGGCACTAACGACGAGACAAAATCAATTTTTTTAAAAAAAAACTGAAATGACGCGTTTTCCCTGAAAACGACGTCGTTTTGGACTCGTGCCCACAATGCATTGTGGACACGAGTCCACTGCATAATTTGCGTCAAAGTGTCAATACTTCATTGTCGGGCTGAGATGTGATCCTATATAACCTTCCCTGAAGGAACCTAGTGGGTGTAGTGCATTATCGGGCTGAGATTTGATCCTATAACCTTCCTTGAAGGAACCCAGTGGGTGTAGTGCACTCACTGTTCAATTTTTATATTTATTTTATTTATTAAGTATTATTAACTACCGCTCAAAGTGTCAATACTTCATTACTGGACCGGGATTTGATCCTATGACCTTTCCTGAGGGAACCCTAGTGGGTGTAGTGCATTCACTATTCAATTTTTATTTTTATTTTATTTGAGTACTATAAACTACCGCTCAAAGTGTCAATACCCCATTACCGGGGTTTGATCTATGACCTTCCTTGAGAGAAAACCACAGAAGTACTAACTAACCACAAGGTGCTTCCCGTGCGGCGGAATTTATATATATATATATATATATATATATATATATATATATATATATATATATATATATATATATATATATATATATATATATATATAATTCCGCCGCACCGCCGCACAGAAAGACCCCGCCGCATTTGAGGAGAAAGTTCAAATGCGGCGGAATTTTAGAATACACCAACAGTGTTAGGGAAACACACCACAATGAAATGTAAAAAAACACAAAAAAATACACAACAGACCCAAAAAAACACACCACATAACTCATCACACCCGAATGGTGTATTTATGAACACTGTATGGTGTTTTTACTCACACCTAATGGTGTGTTTTTGGTGATGCGTACATAATTTTTGTGTGTTTTTGTGGTGCCCGCATTTTCTTAATGTTGATGGTGTATATTTGTTAAACTATTGGTGACGCCGCACCGCCACACCACTGCACCTAAGGACACCGCCGCACCTGAACTCCCATATATATATATATATATATATATATATATATATATATATATATATATATATAATATCATAATTTTAGTTTGTTGGGCTACTGCTTGAATTAATGCCCCGGCCAACACACCCGTGGAACAATTGTTATGCCATGGACCTGCGTCCAAAACGACGTCGTTTTGCTTAACAACGATGCCGTCTAAGTTAAAAAAAATTGTTTCCTTCCTTGCCATTTGTCTTCAGAATTCGTTCCTCTATATTCACAATTTTAGAACACTATATTCACAATTTTAGAGCTCAATATACAAAATTACAGAACTGTACTCAATATTTACAATTGCATAACTCAATATTCACAATTACAAAACTCTAATCTATATTCACAATTACATAACTCTATATTCAACAGTATAACACAATTTTTGAACTCTATATTCACAATTTTTGAATTCTATATTCACAATTTTTTAACTCTATATTCACAAAAAATAAATAAAAAAAATATCATTGGCTGGAGGAAACGGTACCACTAACGACACCATTATTTTAAACGTGCGTTTTAGACCTGGGTCCACAACATAATTTGCCCCATGGGATCCAATTCATAAAATATTATATGGGGGTATGAATTCAATCATTAATTAAAACAAAGACTTTTTAAGGAAACAAGACAATTAATTGTTTTCAAAAAGATAATTAGATGACAATTAATCAGAGGGCCTGGCTATAATTTTCTTGCCTTTTTATTTTAATTTTTAAGGGAAAATAACACTTTTTTTTCCCTGAGTTGTATACTTATAATATTTTTTCCCCATAAATTTTTCAAGTGGCTATTTTTCTCTCTGAAATGTTAAATGGACAGATTTACCCTTAAAATAAATATTTCTTTTATTTTTCTTCTCTAAAAAATTATGAGCACAATTTAGTTCAAACCAAACAGACACTATAGCAACCAAATCGAAATATTTCAATTACAATTTAGAATCGAAACCCGATATTTAGAGTTTATTAAAATCGCGAACCGGAACGACCGGTTCATGTTTCGAACTGAAAAAAAAATAAAATACATTTATTGTTGAATTTAGACTATTTTAAAATAAAGACGGTTCAAAATCGCGAACCGGATCCGGAACCGTCGGTTCACGGTTCAGGATCCAATTTTTTCGACTCATAATTTTAATAAACTGAAATTCAAATATTGTATTCTGGATCTGAATCATAACCGGAAGTTTTTAATTCGATTGCTATAATGTTCGGTTCAGTTCGAACCGAACCGTGGTCATCCCTACGTATATGCAATAATTTGTTGGAGAAGAAAAAATAAATAAAATATTTACTTTAAGGGTAGAAATGTCACTTTAATATATCAGGGGGGAAAAACCGCCACTTTTAGAATAATTGAGGGGGCTAATGTGCTTACCTGAATAATTTAGAGAAAAAAGGTGTTATATATAACTCATGGAGAAAAATTGTAATTTTTCCTTTTTTTTAAAAAAAATATATAAAACTTGATTTAAATTGAGGGTTCGGACCCTACCACATACAATATGAAATTAGCCTCGCTCCCAAAATTTGAACAAGAGTTAGGGTTGGACTTTTTGTGCGCAATAGTGAGAAGTGTATAGCTTAATGTGGGTATCAACATTGGACAGATTGGATTTACCACCTTATAGATTTATGGACAAATTCATGGGGTTTAGAATATGGTATGGCAAATTTAGGATACTTGGGTTAGAAAAAAAAAAAAAACAATTAGATGACTAAAACAAAGGAAAGAATTGCCTGAACCATATATGCAGTGGACGGTGGGTCAAATGATAATATTTGTTGAGAGTACGAAGTTTGTAACCCTGATGATGGGTGCTATTTATACAGTTTAATTGACGAATCTACTAATCTAGGTTATTTATATTATGACATACTTATTAGGTCATTAAGCCATTACCATCTTGGCGAATTTGCATTGGAAGTAGTTATTCTAATGGTGATACTACAAATTGGTTCGGTGTATTTTGTACGTATATGTTTTCATTGTTTTGTAGGGAAATTGTATGAAGTATGTTGCTGTTAGTTATAATAATATATTATGTTTTATTATATAGTTTATATTTGTGGCTATTGAATAAGTTTGTTTATTCTAGTCTACACTTCAAGAGAGATTAGTGTTAGCTTTCTTTTAGAACTCTATCCTTGTAATCTCTTTCTGATTGATTTTGAATTTTGAATCAACGTTCTCTCATCTGGTATCAGTAGTGTTAGGTTTCTCACCTTAAAATTTCTCTCTCAACCTACGATGTCTACGAACTCCTCTGAGCGTACGGTCACAACCACCACCGTTCCCGCTCAGGCCACCACCAACACACTCAACGCCGCTCACCACCAGGAATTTTCTATTTTGGCGTACACAAATTGTGCCATTCCTACGAGGTCATGGGTTGCTGGGGTACATCGACGGCGAGCTCCCGTGTCCGCCAGCCACCACCACCGCCACTCCACAGTCCGGTGACTCCACTGTGGCCGCCGGCAGCTAGTCCACGATTCCGAATCCGGCCTTCGCCGCGTGGGTTCAACAGGATCAGTCGATCCTTTCCTTGCTTATCTCGTCGTTATCTGACGAGGTAATGCACCTTGCAGTTGGCCGGAACACCTCACGCGAAGTCTGGCTCTCCCTCACGTCGGCGCTGGCATCCACGACACACGCCCGATGTCTTAGTCTGCTTGGTCAGTTCCAGACCTTACGGCAAGGCAACAGTACTACGGCAGAGTACCTGGGGAAGGCACAATTGATTGTTGAGGCTCTCTCCCTCGCCAGCTGGCCGTTATCCTTGGACGAGCAAATCCTATATGTTCTCCGGGGTCTTCAGCCGGAGTTCCGTTCAATGGCCTCACTATCACAGGCACTCCGATCAGCCTTCCGCAACTCTCCGATGTCCTGCAGGCGCAGAAGTTCATCCATTCAGACGACTTCCCGACGATGGACAATCCAGGCGCAATTGGGAACCCGACGGCGTTCTTCGCTGGTCCCGGCAAGCAGCATGGCGGCGATCCACATTTCGGCAGACGACATTCCTCGAACGGTAATCAAGGTCGCAGCAGAGGCCGTGGGAGAGGCGATCAAGGCCGCGGTCGCGGCGGCACTCCACGGTGTCAAATATGTCGGAGTCACGGGCACACCGCCGTGTACTGCTACAAGCAGTACGCCGACCGTCCTTCCCCGAACGCCAACATGGCAGTTTCCGGCGACGCAGTTGCAGATGTACTGGCCGACGCCTGGTTTTCGGATACAGGAGCCTCAGCTCACACTACGCCCGACGAACACATGATGACTGACTCGGATGCCTACACCGGCGGTGATGTTCTTAAAGTCGGCAACGGCGCATGTTTGGATGTATCCCGTGTTGGTCATGCAATTATCCCATCCGAGTCTAAATTCTTAAATATGTCTAATGTATTACACGTCCCAAAGTTGTCGTTACCCCTATTGTTGGTTCACCGATTTACTAACGAAAATAATGTCTACTTTGAATTTCATAAAAACTTGTTTGTTGTGAAGGACTCCATCACCAAGGCGTTTCATCTTAAAGGATCCACTACGGGTGGCTTGTACAAATTGTTGGTGCCACGGTCCCACTTTTCTTTTCTCACCGCAAGGGCGTCCCCCACAGTATGATATCAACGATTGGGTCACCCGCATAAACAAGTCCTCCAGCGTATCTTAAAACACTGTCCGATCACTCCAAATAAAGCCTGTTCGTTTGAGTTGTGTTCGGCGTGTCAGCTTGGCAAGTCGGAGCGATTTCCTTTAGATAGGGTTCCTAATTCTAGTTCACATGTTTTAGAATTGCTGTATACGGACATTTGGGGTCCGTCCCCTATTATTTCGGATTCTGGCTATCGTTATTTTATTCTCTTTGTAGACGATTATTCCCGTTTTTGCTGGTTTTACCCCTTACGGTTAAAATCAGACATATATAAAACTTTTGATTTGATTCGAGTGATGGTAGAACGACGGTTTTCGCGTTCTATCAAAGTCATTTAGTCCGATTTAGGGGGTGAATACCGTCGCTTACATAAGGTTTTTGAATCTCTTGGAATTATACACAGACAATCATGTGCGTACATACACGAACTAAACAGGCGAGTTGAGCGCTAGAATAGACATATTGTTGAAACCGGTTTGGCACTTCTTGCTGCGAGCTCGGTCCCGATAAAACACTGGAACTATGCCTTTGAAACCGCAACTCACCTAATAAATTGTATGCCGTCTTCTGCTATTCAGTTTCAAATTCCCTACTACCGTCTATACGCAAAACACTGTCACGGGGCGATATTTTCGACTTATCGGACCCGTGCGGCGTCTATACTTGCATAGGCAAATACTAGACCAGCCTGACTCAAAACCAGTGATCCTTATCGGAGAGGGTGCGACTCGTAAAGTAATCGGAAAGGAAGGCTTATTATTACAATAAAATAAGTCCCAACGGTTACAATAGCAAAAGGGGAGGACGTACACGCTGCTTAGGCCCTGAATTACTTAGAAAACTCTCGTCGTAAGGGACTGCTTATTTATGTGCTATGTCTCAGCAACAAGCAAGCAAGAACCGAGTTGGGGATGGGGGAAATGAGACCTATTTATAATGTTTGCTGCAGGAGGGGCCGAAGAGACACGTCCCATCGCCTCCCAGCTGACTCTTCGCTGCCTTGGACGGTGCTAGATTGCGGCTGGAGCGGTTAATGCAGGAGTTAATCCTTTGGCGGCTGCTCTGCGTCCCTTCCTCTTCCGTAACGGCTGCAGGATTGCGGCTAGGCTTATGAACGGCTTTGGACGCGCTGCTGTTGCTCCGTTGCATCTCGGTGTCTTCGGAAATGTACCAAGTTGTCTCCCAAACATGTGTCACGCTGGTAGGGCCTGTTACTTGGGCGTCGAGGTCCATTCGTAGGGCGACAACATATGCTAACGTGTTGGGACTGCTCTGTTGGGGCGGAAACCTCAGCGAGTGCTTTAGATTTGTTCGCGGGAAGCTTCCAGGTGTCACACCCTCCCCCACTGAATCCTGTGCCGACCTCGGCACTGCCCTTGTCCCCGTAAGCGTTCTCTAATATCTGTATCATTTCAAAGTTATCGTCCGTACCTTCCTCTTTGTCTAGCAGAATGCGGATGATGGGAATGCCGCCTTGTTTCAACACAAAGGTCTTTGGTTTCCTTTTCATTTGTTGCCGGGCCTTTTTGATGTCCTGAACGTTTATCCCTTCGTATGGCCTGACTTTTTGTCGTGGTGCCCCATGGAAGGGTCCACAGACTTGGCTTTCTTCAGATTTGGCCATGGCCGATAGTTTAGAATGCTTCATTGTGGGTGATCAGACGGCCGAAATAATTATGGGTGTACCGAACTGATTAATTTGAATACTATGACAGTAGGGTAGCGGAACTATGCGGTGTTATCTCATGGCTTCCATCCCGAGGACTATTTTATAGTCGTCCTGGGGTGCCACAGTGAAAGAGACGCGTCCCTTTCATGGACCTAGCTGAACTGTCACATCTTTTGCGAATCTGACCGTTGGCTGGGCGGTTCGGTTGACGGTTTCCATCAACTGCCGTAACGGTTCTGTTTTCAAATTCAATTTTCCTGCCTCGCTAACCTCTATGAAATTATGCATCACGCTCGTGTCGATCATGGCGCGGCTTTTCTGACCGTTGATAAGCACGTCCACATATAATAAGTCATTTCAAGGTGACGGTTGGGAAATGGCGCCAAGTATTTTAAGCGACCCCATCTGTAGCGCATGATCGTCGCTGTCCGAGTGCTCCTCTATGTCTTCGGCACCTTCGCCTAAGAAAATAGCGCTGAGTTTGCCATACTTAGGGCAATTAATAAATTTGTGATCTCCTTGACATACAAAACAACGTAAAGGACCCCTGTCGCGCCTCCACTCTTCCGAGTGATAACCCTGTCCCTTTTGTCGGTCATGAGTCCGCGGAAGCGAGTTTATTCTCTCCTTACCTTTGTCTTTTGTTGGATTTCGGTTTTTGGGTTTCTTTTCGTGCAACGCCTTGACAAAAGCGATAGCTTCGTCGAGTGTCACTGGGTTTCGCTGGTGGACCTCAGCTTTTGCCCACCCCATGAGTCCGTCCTTGAAGTAGAAGAGGGCTTGATCATTGCCTAAGTCCAGAATTTAAAGGAGGAGTACCGTGAACTCTTCCACGTACTCTCGGATGGTACGAGTGTGGCGTAAGACCCATAGCTTGCCTAGGGCCTCGTGAATCACGTTTGCAGGGTAGAACTGTCTTCTGAACTCTCGGACAAACTCATCCCACGTACCTAAGACGATGGATCCCCTTGCCCGACCTGCCGACTTGCGCCTCCACCAAACCCCGGCGTTATCGGTGTGGTAAAGCGATGCGGTACGTATCTGAGTATCCTCATCCCGTATGTTTAGTAACTCGAAGTATTGTCCCATTTGCCACAGGAAGTTATCAACTTCCTTGGCGGGCCTATTTATAATGTTTGATGTAGGAGGGGCCGAAGAAACACGTCCCTTCGCCTCCCAGCTGACTCTTTGCTGCCTTGGACGGTGCTAGATTGCGGCTGGAGCAGTTAATGCAGGACGCCAAGGAAGTTGATAAATTCCTGTGGCAAATGGGACAATACTTCAAGTTACTAAACATACGGGACGAGGAGACTCGGATACGTACCGCATCGCTTTACCTCACTGATAACGTTGGGCTTTGGTGGAGGCGCAAGTCGGCAGATCATGCAAGGGGAGCTATCGTCTTAGGTACGTGGGACGAGTTTGTCCAAGAGTTTAGAAGACAGTTTTACCCCGCAAACATGGTTCACGAGGCCCTGGGCAAGCTACGAGTCTTACGCCACACTCGTACCATCCAAGAGTACGTGGAAGAGTTCACGATACTCCTCCTTCAAATTCCGGACTTAGGCTATGATCAAGCCATCTTTTATTTCAAGGACGGACTCATGGGGTGGGCAAAAGCCGAGGTCCACCGGCGAAACCAAGTGACACTCGACGAAGCTATCACTTTTGTCGAGGCGTTGCACGAAAAGAAACCCGAAAACCGAAATCCATCAAAAGACAAAGGTAAGGAGAGAATAAACTCGCCTCCGCAGACTCGTGACCGACAAAAGGGACATGGTTCTCTCTCGGAAGAGTGGAGGCGCGATAGGGGTCCTTTACGTTGTTTTGTATGTCAAGGAGACCACAAATTTATAAATTGCCCTAAGTATGGAAAACTCAGCGCTATTTTCTCAGGCGAAGGTGCCGAAGACATAGAGGAGCATTCGGACAGCGATGATGGCGCGCTACAGATGGGGTTGTTTAAAATACTTGGCGCCATTTCCCAACCGTCACCTTCAAACGACTTATTATATGTGGACGTGCTTATCAACGGTCAGAAAAGCCGCGCCATGATCGACACGGGCGCGACGCATAATTTCATAGAGGTTCGCGAGGTGCGAAAATTGAATTTGAAAATGGAACCGTAATGGTAGTTGATGAAAACCGTCAACCGAACCGCCCAGCCAACGGTCGGATTCGCAAAAGATGTGACAGTTCGGCTAGGTCCGTGGAAGGGACGCGTCTCTTTCACTGTGGCACCCCTGGACGACTATAAAATAGTCATCGGGATGGAAGCCATGAGACAACACCGCATAGTTCCGCTACCCTACTGTCACAGTATTCAAATTAATCAGTCCGGTAAACCCATAATTATTCCGCCCGTTCGATCACCCACAATGACGCGTTCTAAACTATCGGCCATGGCCAAATCCGAAGAAAGCCAAGTCGGTGGACCCTTCCATGGGGCACCGCGACGAAAAGTCCGGCCATACGACGGGATAAGCGTTCAGGATACCAAAAAGGCCCGGCAACAAATGAAAAGGAAACCAAAGACCTTTGTGCTGAAACAAGGCGGCATTCCCATCATCCGCATTCTGCTAGACAAAGAGGAAGGTACGGACGATAACTTTGAAATGATACAGATATTAGAGAACGCTTACGGGGACAAGGGCAGTGCTGAGGTCGACACAGGATTCAGTGGGGGAGGGTGTGACGCCCTTTAGCTTCCCGCGAACAAATCTAAGGCGCTCGCTGAGGTTTTTGCCCAAACGGAGCAGTCCCAAGACGTTTGCATATGTTGTCGCCCTACGAATGGACCTCGATGCCCAAGTAGCAGCCCTACCAGCGTGACACATGTTTGGGAGACAACTTGGTACATTTCCGAAGACACCGAGACGCAACGGAGCAACAGCAGCACGTCCAAAGCCGTTCACAAGTCCAGCCGCAATCCTGCAACCGTTACGAAAGAGGAAGGGACACAGAGCAGCCGCCAGAGCATTAACTCTAGCATTAATAGCTCCAGCCGCAATCTAGCACCGTCCAAGGCAGTGAAGAGTCAGCTGGGAGGCGAAGGGACGTGTCTCTTCGGCCCCTCCCGCAGCAAACATTATAAATAGGCCTCATTTCCCCCATTCCCAATTCGATTCTTGCTTGCTTGTTGCTGAGACATAGCACATAAATAAGCACCCCCTTAGGACGAGAGTTTTCTAAGTAATTCTGGACCTAAGCAGCATGCACGTCCTACCCTTTTTCTATTGTAATCGTTGGGTCGTAATAATAAGCTTTCCTTTCCGATTACTTTACGAGTCGCACCCTCGAACCCCTTAGAACGGTTCAAGCTTTCCCCTTAGAACGGTAGGACTCTAAGTACTTGTACGCCCTCTTGGCATAGTTCCTCCCCGACGTAGCCTTTAGCTTGTACGGGAATAACCTTCGTTTGTTAATAAAATCGTTGGCTACCGTTTCCCTTAAATATTCGAGTGAGTCCGTTTGAGTGAAGGAACTAGGAACGAGAAGGCTGGCCTAGGGCCTTTTGCGAGTAAAAGTCTAGTCGCTGCATGGGTTCGATAAGTCAAAATATCGCCCTGTGACAGTTCCTGCGTACACCTTTTTTCGTGTCTTCGGGTGTAGATGTTATCCCTATCTACGGCCCTATAATCGGCACAAGATAGAATATCGTTCTACACCCTATGTCTTCCTAGGTTACCCAGTTTCCTTTAGGGGATACCGTTGCATGGACCTAACCACGGGAAAAGTCTACATTTGTCGTCATGTCCGGTTTGATGAGTCAGTTTTCCCTTTTGCTATACAGATACCTTTGCAGGTTAACTCAGAGGAGTAGTTACCACTACGCCCTGAGAGCCGGGCCCGTAGTGGTTCATACGCAGCATGAACCGACCACAGAGTTACCGTTAGCTCAGGAGCCAGAGCCTATGGCTATAGAGGCCCCTCCAGCAGTTGGCACTACTCATGCTGACCGGGGTCACACAAAGAAGGAGGGCACGTAATGCGCACCCGGCGTAAAACACGAGGCACAGGCGAACAATTTTTCGCCCTCACCTCAACTGTAGACCCAACTTGTTACTCTCAAGCCGTGGGCCACCCGCAATGGCGGGACGCCATGGATAAGGAGTTTAACGCCCTGCTATACAACAACACATGGCGGCTAATACCGGCTACGCCACATATGAATATTATCGGGTGCAAGTGGGTTTTTTCGCACTAAACGCAAAGCTGACGGCTCAGTTGAACGCTATAAGGCGCGTCTGGTCGCCAAGGGGTTCAACCAGGTAGCCGGTGAAGACTTCTTTAACACATTCAGTCCCATGGTCAAACCGACTACGGTACGTATATTATTTTCTGTTGCAGTATCCAACAAGTGGACCCTACGCCAACTGGACGTCCACAATGCGTTCCTCAATGGCCATCTCTCTGAAACGGTCTACATGAAACAACCGCCTGGCTATGCAGATCCCACACACCCGGATCATGTTTGCCACCTTCAACGGTTCTTTATGGGCTGAAACAGGCACCCCCTGCCTGGTTCAAAAGATTACACGAGTTTTTAATCTCTACAGGTTTTTGGGCGTCCAAGACCGATGTTTCCCTCTTTTACTACACAGCCGGGGGTTTCAAGAGTCTTTTTGCTTGTATACGTTGATGACATAATTATGATGGACAATGATCCGTGTTTGGCTGACACTCTGCTACGCCAGTTAGCCACGACTTTCAAGATTTGAGACCTTGGAACATCGAGTTTATTTGGGAATCGAGACACTACCTATCAAGGAGGGCCTTATTCTCTGTCAGCGTCGGTATATGAAGGATATCTTGGCTCGAGCAGGCATGACCGATTACAAAGCCTTGGCAACGCCTGCTTCAGTCACACAACCAGCCACCATCTCTAGATCCCTTTGACAATCCCACGCAATATCGCCGTCTTGTAGGGGCCCTTCAGTACCTGACCATCACTCGGCCAGATCTCTCTTACTCGGTCAACAGGTTGTGTCACTTTATGCATTCTCCCACCGATGATCACTGGGGTTTGCTAAAACAGGTTCTTTGGTATGTTAAAACGGGTTCTTTGGTATGTTAAAGGGACTACAGGTTATGATTAATGCAATCAGCATCCACCGACCTCCATGCCTTCTCTGATTCCGACTGGGCGGGTTGTCTGGTTGACCGAAAATCCACCAGTGGCTACGCTATTTTTCTCGGGGGTAATCTTGTCTCGTGGGTTTCTCGCAAATAGTGCACAGTTGCTTGATCCTCGACAGAGGCTGAGTACAAAGGGCTGGCCGATGTCTCTGCAGAAGTCACCTGGGTTATCTCGGTCCTTAAAGAACTTGGGCTTCACTCTGGCCAACCGGCAACTCTGTGGTGTGATAATCTTGGGGCCACCTATCTAGCTGCTAATCCGATATTCCACGTTCGCACAAAACATGTTGAGATTTACTATCACTTCATTCGAGATAAGGTCGCGTCCGGGGACTTTATTGTTAGCTTTGTTTTTACAAAAGATCAGCTGGCTGATATCTTCACCAAACCGCTGCCAGCACCGCGCTTCCAGACTCTCCGAGACAAGCTCAATGTTGTCTTCGTACACCCTTGTGCTTGAGGGGGTGTGTTAGTAATAATAATATAGTTATGTTTTATTATATAGTTTATATTTGTGGCTATTTCTAGTCTACACTTCAGGAGAGATTAGTATTAGCTCTCTTTTAGAACTCTATCCTTGTAATCTCTTTCTGATTGATTTTGAATTTTGAATCAACGTTATCTCATCGTTGTTCCATGTACACAGTAGCTTCCAATTATAATTAAGATAAATGTGAATAGCTTTTATATTTTTCCAAAAAAAAAATCTTTTATATCACAAATACAAAAAATACCCTTTGCACATTATTTAATATTTATATTTAATAAATATAATATATTATATAAATGTATATACATAATTAATTATAATTTTATCTATCAATAAATATATATTTAAATAAATTATATGTATATACATACATTTTGCAGTTTTTGCAATTGGCATTTCGGGAAAAGAAAAGTCTTTTCCCAAAACGCCCTTGACATTTATAAAAAAAAATTAATTTTATAAGTCTCCTTAATTATGGAGTCTTGGCTCTTAAATTAAGTAGCATGCCCATACGCTTGTCCCGCTGATGGACATTGCAATTGAAATTATGGAGCCTTTGGGGCTCCTATCAAGGCTTCATTCCCCATTTCTTCCACCAATGTGGGATAAGGGGGGAAACAAATATAAAATAGGGAAAATTGCATCTTTTGTCCCCGAGTTATACCCAAAATCTGACTCAGACTGTGAGTTATGACCGTATCCATTTTTAGTCCCTCAGTTATGAACGAAGTGGCGCATTTGGTCCGCGCCTGTTAAAACTGACAGAAAAATTAAGAAATATTTAAAATTTGAGGGGTAAAGTAGAAAATTTATATTTTATTCTCCTTCTTATATCAAAACCACTTTCGCAACATTATTTTTCACTTCTTAGCTTCTTATTTCAAGATTGTTCAATTCTAAAAACATTTCAATAACTTTAGTATGACATGTTAGGAACCTGGCTCTCATAAAACAAACTTAAATTAACACAAACAAAGAAACACTTGATCATTGTCTTTAGACGTGTGGAACACACTATCCTATCAATTTTCAATTTTCTTTGCTAAGCAACAAAGGTAATCAAACCAGAAATTTTGATATACCTAATGATGTCAAATTTCTCAGATTGCTTTTGTTGACACTTAAATTTTGATAAATATTGACTATTTATCAATATTAGTATATTTGAATATATTTAAAATATTTTGGATAATATTGATATTATCAAATTAGATAATATCAAAAGAGTTTGAGCTTATCAAATCTCTCTATCATACATCTATAAATAGGGCTCTCGTTTCTATGTAATCACACATCCTAGCTAGGAAAAATCATAGAAAGAACTCTGAAGCTTATTCAGAGATCACAATAAAAATGTGTTCCTGAAAGCAAAAGCCCCTGCTCCTCCATTGATGCATGTTGATCCAAACCTCTATTGAAGATCAAGCCATTTGAACCCGGAGGCCCTTCAAGAAGAACAAGCTATATATATACAAGCCCTTCTTTGAAGATCAAGCCACTTGAAACCCGGAGGCCCTTCAATGGTGGAGTGTTCAAGACATCAGTTGAAGAATCAGAGGATCCTCCAGAGACTTGTACCCACACCCCCTTGATATTTGACATGTAACCCAGAATTTTGAATATCAATATATATATATATATATATATATATATATATATATATATATATATATATATATATATATATATATATATATATATATATATTCAATTTTCTTTGTTCACTAATTGGCACGCCCAGTGGGACAACTCTGCCTCTCATCTCTTCATATGCACTTTCAACTGATATGGGGGCAAACCCTCTATGAAATTTGAAACGGAGGAAGCTAAACGATACTCCTTGGCATGAGTTTAAACGGCCTTATATTTAGGCTCCTTGACACGAGTTTAAACGGCCTCATATCTTTCAAGGTTCCTTGGCACGAGTTGAAACGGCCTTATATCTTTAAGTTGTAGTGTCGAGACTTTCTTGCACTACATACTTTCGAGTGTTATATGCTCTCAAGTGGTGTACAAGCAAGTCTCGAGGGGCCATTTGTAGACACTTAAATTTTGATAAATATTGATTATTTATCAATATTAGCATATTTGAATATATTTAAAATATTTTGGATAATATTGATATTATCTCATTTGTTAATTAGATAATATCAAAAGAGTTTGAACCTATCAAAAATCTTCTATCCTACAGCTATAAATAGGACCTTTCATTTCTATGTAAACACACATCCTAGGAAAAAGAGTCATAGAAAGATCAAGTTTATTCAGAGATCACAACAAAAATGTGATCATGAAAGTAAAAGTCCCCTCCTCCTATGCAATCATGCCTGTTGATTCAAACCTCTATTCAAGATCAAGCCATTTGAACCCGGAGGCCCTTCAAAGAAGAACAAGCTATATATACAAGCCCTTCCTTGAAGATCAAGCCACTTGAATTCCGGAGGCCCTTCAATGGTGGATGTTCAGGGAATCCAATTGAAGAATCAAAGGACCATTCAGAGACTTGTACCCACACCGCATTGATTTATACTACTGTAACCAGAATTTTGAATATCAATATATATATATATCAAATCACTCTATCCTACAGCTATAAATAAGGCTCTCATTTCTATGTAATCACGCATCCTAGCTAGGAAAAATCATGGAAAGAACTCTGAAGCTTATTCAGAATCACAATAAAAATGTGATCCTGAAAGCAAAAGCCCCCGCTCCTCCATTGATGCATGTTGATCCAAACCTCTATTGAAGATCAAGCTATTTGAACCCGGAGGCCCTTCAAGAAGAACAAGCTATATATATACAAGCCCTTCTTTGAAGATCAAGCCACTTGAAACCCGGAGGCCCTTCAATGGTGGAGTGTTCAAGACATCAAATTGAAGAATCAGATGACATCTAGAGATCTTTGAATTTCTAAATATAATTCAATATTTTGTGTTCACAAATTGGCACGCCCAGTGGGACAACTCTGCCTCTCATCTCTTCATCGGCACTTTCAATCGATATGGGGGCAAACCTTGTATGAAATTTGAAATGGAGGAAGCTAAATGTTACTCCTTGGCACGAGTTTCAACAACCTCATAAATGATACTCCTTGGCACGAGTTAAAACGGCCTCATATCTTTCAAGGGTCCTTGGCACGAGTTGAAACGGCCTTATATCTTTAATTGTAGTGTCGAGACTTCCTTGCAATACATACTTTCTCAAGTGGTGTACAAGAAAGTCTCGAGGGGGCATTTGTTGACACTTAAATTTTGATAAATATTGATTATTTATCAATATTAGTATATTTGAATATATTTAAAATATTTTGGATAATATTGATATTATATAATTTGTTAATTAGATAATATCAAAAGAGTTTGAGCTTATCAAATCTCTCTATCCTATAGCTATAAATAGGGCTCTCATTTCTATATAATCACACATCCTAGCTAGGAAAAATCATAGAAAGAACTCTGAAGCTTATTCAGAGATCACAATAAAAATGTGATCTGAAAGCAAAAGCCCCTACTCCTCCATTGATGCATGTTGATCCAAACCTCTATTGAAGATCAACCCATTTGAACCCGGAGGCCCTTCAAGAAGAACAAGCTATATATATACAAGCCCTTCTTTGAAGATCAAGCCACTTGAAACGTGGAGACCCTTCAATGGTGGAGTGTTCAAGACATCAGTTGAAGAATCAGAGGATCCTCCAGAAACTTGTACCCACACCCCTTGATATTTGACATGTAACCCAGAATTTTGAATATCAATATATATATATATATATATATATATATATATATATATATATATATATATATATATATATATATATATATTCAATTTTCTTTGTTCACAACTTTTATGAGAAATTCACCAACGGAATAACTTGAGATTTTTTGTATGTAAAATTTTTTCATATGCAATAGTTTAGTCAATAATCATTTTTAGAAGTTACAAAAGTTTTTAGAATTTTCAGAACTGAGTCTTAGGCTCCTCATTCATTACTTTGATTTTTAAGAAGACAGAGGAGGTGATATATATATATATATACATATATATATATATATATATATATATATATATATATATATATATATATATATATATATATATATCATATATTGCCAGGATATACGATTCTTGATTAAGTTACTTCAGAGCTTACGAAAGAATTTTATGTACTAAAAATCTCAAGTTACTCTCTTGGTGAATTTGTCATAAAAATAACCTGAGAAATTTGATATCTTCTAGTATTTCAAATGTTATGGTTTGATTACCATTATGTTTAGTAAGGGAAATAAAAAACTTTTAGATGGTGTGTTTTACATGATTGAAGACCATGATCAAGTGTTCTCTTGTTTGTACTAAGTCACATGTTCCTTATACGGGACTCAGATTACTAACAAGTCATACGAAGATTATTGAATTGCTTTTGGAATTAAAGAACCTCAATAGAATGCTAGGAAGTTGAAAATAATGTTGCAAAAGTGGTTTCAATAAAAGAAAGTGAATAAAATGTGAATTTCTTACTTTACCCCTAAAATTTTAAATATTTTTAAATTATTCCATCATTTTTAGCGGTCAGGGACCAAATGCGCCACTTTGCTCATAACTGAGGGACTAAAAATGGATACGATCATAACTCAGGGACTAAGTCGTCACTACCATTATAACTCAGGGAACTCGCCATTTTTCCATAAAAATATGTATTTTTATAATAATAATAATAATAATAATAATAATAATAATAATAATAATAGTAATAATAATAATAATAATAATAATAATAATAATAATAATAATAATAATTATTATTATTATTATTATTATTATTATTATTATTATTATTATTATTGTTGTTGTTGTTGTTGTTGTTGTTGTTATTCTCTCTTTCACACACACATGCATATACATGTATATATATAGATGAAATCATGAGATCTCCTAATAACCATTGATTCATTCTCCATGAATGGTGGAGATTAGAAGATAATATTAAAGTAAATAAGGATATAATGAATTGAAAAGGATTAAATAGTAATTGTAGTTATTTGTTTAATTATGGATAGTGATAGTGTTAATACACAAAGTCCTAAGGATAATCTACGTGGCCTAACTCGAGAACCGACCGGGTGCGGTTGATCAGCTCTGGGTTAAGCCTCTTTGATCTTCCAAAAGTCCCCTAACTTAAGCTATCGAAGGGTATTTATAGCTTCACTCTTCATCGGCATGTTGCACGCGTGTCCCCTACGTGTCACCACACCACTCTAGCTCTTTGTCGGCTCCTTCTATTGACACGTGTTTTCCTTTCTTTATTTTAGTGAAGGCAAAGCGGTCGGGAAAGTAGTGGTCGGACAACGCGGTCGGGCTAACCGATCGGCAGACGGGTCGAGTCTACGGAAAATACACGTGGAGCTCTCGGTCGGGATTTATACTACCAAAATCCCCCCAGCATGGGTTGTTTTGAGGGCTCGGGAAAAAACAGCCTAGGATGAAGAAGCCAGAGGTCATCACTTGGCCTCCGCACCGATCGCTTCCACGTGTATCACTTACCGACGTCATGCCACGTGCTACCCTGTGGTTGCCTCGTGATCTGCGAGAAGCGTCTCGAGTACACTACAACATTCCTGCCCAAATTACCCCATATAAATAGAGGCCTTGGGGTTTCTTTTACTCTTTCACCGTTGTAAAAATCTCTCAGAGACTCCCGATCCACTTGCCCTACGGCCAATCGAGAATTTCTGTCTCCGCTCCTTTAAGCTTCTTAACAACCAATCGGTAAGCTTCTACCACTTTCCTCTTTAATTCACTCTCTTTAGTCTTATTTTCTTTGCATTTTACTTCTTACTTCCCTCGTCTCCACGACCCGATCCTCAACTTTTAAACGCCGCCCTATCCTTTATGATGGATAATGCCGAGTTCAGATAGTCAAAACGCCTCAGTTGCGGATTATGACGACGCTGTAGAGATCGGTAGTGAGGAGACGATGATTGAAGAATCGTCAGAAGCAACAGTGAGTGTTCGACTACTTCCCACGATCGGGAAAACGACGGAAACTTCTGAACACTCTGAGAGCTCCACAAACGGCGACGAGGAAACTTCTAGGCCATTGAAAGCTTCCTTAACGCTCGATGAACCGGAGACGCCTACCCGAACGCTAGAGATCGGGCCCGGTCTTCATTTATCGCTTCGCTCCGTAGGAGCCTTATCCGAGACCGCCGCCGGGACCGCTCCAGGTCACCCCATAAATCCAAATTCTATTTAAGGATTAATTAGATAATTAATCCTAGCTTAATTGGTAACTTACTTCTAAAATCCTGAAAATCCAATAGTCAGAGGACTAGAAATTGATTAGTCAATCCAAGTCAATGGGTTGTACTCTATGCTTTGTGAATTGTTCCATTGTCTCCTTACACTTTTCCATTTTAGTAAGTGTAAAGAAGACTTTTCACCTTATGATTGTATCCCAAGCTAACCTAGAGTCATCTTTCATTTCTTTTCCCTAACACCCTAAAAAAAAAAGCTCCTCCTTCTCTCTAGAAAATAACTAGCTTCTTCTTCAAGCCAAGTTTGGGCAATTCAAGATTCTCCAAGTTGGTCTCCATGATTCAAACTTTCTTAACCTTGAGCATAAGGGAGGGTAGATCCATGGTCCCTTAGTGTTTTTAATACCTTTTTAGGTGTCTTTTCTAAAAGATAGAATCTTTGTTATCTTTTGGTGTGTTCTTAAAGGTGAATTTGAAGGAGAGCTTTAGGAGAAGCTTTAAGGGTGTGAAAAGTGATGGTTTAGGCTACAAGAGGTAATCCATTCTGTACAAAATCTATTTTCTTACCTATATGATGATTTCTTGACTTCTACATGTGATTTTTTCTATGAGATGTGAGATTCGATGCATTGTCTTGTGAGAATGCATATCTGGAGCTTGTTATTAGGGTTCTTGTATTCCATTGCTGGGCTATTCCTTTGATTCTAGTCATGTTGTTGTATTTTGTGAGATTTTGGGTGTTTGGACTTGAATATGGACTTGGTGTTGAAAATCCCTGACGGGATTATTTTGGTACAGTAGTGTACCCGCGGGCGGAACGGCGGGTAGGGCACCACCCGTCGCCCCACCCGCGGGGTACGTGTGGTTTGTGGGAATGGTTCTCGCGGGCGGAACCATGGGTGGAGGTCCACCCGTGGCCCCATCCGTGGGGTACACCTTGTGGTTGTTTGGGGATTTGTTCCCCGTGATTCTTTTGACTCGGTAATCGATGTTTTGACTTCCCGATGTTGTTTTGTTGGGCTATTTGAGTGTCTTCTTGATGTTTCGTATGTCTAGAACGATATGTTAGGAATCCATGTAGGATTTGGTGTCGTGAATCGTGCTAAGCGTTCAACCTTGTGATTCGTTGAACCATGATGAGTCTTGTACGTTCTTCGAAACTATGTTTGGTTTACCCGTTTGATAAGCATGCTAGTTTGATGTTGAAATGCTAGTGTGTGTGGTTTGTTCTTTCCTATTGTGGGTGATAAATTGTGTTGATCATCGTTGGTGTCGGATTGCAGTCCTTCCTTGATTGAGTATGGTTTCATATCTTTGTTGTGATCCATTGATTGATTCTTGTGATGAAATGTGTGTGTTGGCTGTACCTGAATTGCACGATTAATGGTATGGGACATTAATCATCAAGGTACAGATGTGGTCATCGTGGTAGCCATGAATTGAGTTTGGTGGTTTGTTATCGTGAGTTTAGCTCTCAGGTTTGGCGGTTTTGTGATATGATCTTGCAATGTACCCTTGTGTACTGTGCGTTCGGCGGTTGTTGGAGGGGGAACGACGGTTCCCGGAGGCAAAAGGTTGGACATGGAAGTACAAGGTGGCACTCGGAGGTAAAGGTTGGAACTGTAATAAGGCCGGGGGTAGCATAAGGTTGGAACAGGGCATAAGGTTGGAACTTGGAACTTGTGACATGAAGTGTCATTGTGGCATGTAGTGCCAATGTGTGGATGTCTATCCTTTCCGTTGAGCATGTCGAGTGGTATTCTACTTTGTGATCAGTAGAATATACCTCGAGTTGTACTTGTTATTGTTGTTGTCTTTGCCGTGATGTTTTCTGCTTTGTGATCAGTAGATTACATCTTGAGCGGTGTTGAGTTGTTCTGTTGTTATTCTTGTCTTGATGTTGTTTGTGATGTTGATTCCCTCGTTCTTTTGAGAGTGAAATAGAGTCTTTGCAGTTGAGTTCTCTATTTATGGTTTTGAACTGATATATACTGTATACCATTTCGAAAATGATTTTGTATTATACTATCTACGTATGCTATTGAACGCGTATTGATAGGTTACCAGCATTATTCGCTGACCGGGCGTCGTCCCCTTTCTTTATGTGCCTTACAGGTCCTGAGTAGACATGGCGAGAGCATTAGCCGTTGGTAGTTTAGCTCCCTTGAACAATGTAGTTAGTGTTTTGGCCTGTGTGCCACAGTTGTTAAACAGAATAGATTGTTGGTTTTAGACTTGCATGTGCATTCACGTTGAGGTGGATGTGGCATAGCACTCCCTGGTTTTTCCCGTTTTAATCTAAGACTTCCGCTGTTGCTTACGTTTTATGATACCTATTAGTTGCTTTGCCTTACGTATTTAAGTTTTAAAAATGTCATGAAAATCAGGGGTGTTACACCATGCGCGGTCAAGGAAGTAGAAATGGTCTTCCTCAATAGCGAAAGCGTCGATCGACAACAATGCTTACTGACGACTAGAGAGGCGGTCGATATCGCAGCCCTTTTAAACGGTCGGGTAACGTTCGACACCAAGCGGTCATCCGATGGAATCAAAGAACGTTACAAAGGCAAATGGATCGGGCTTCATTATGACTCTCTGAAGGCCCCGATTACTTTTCCTTTCTCCCCTTTTTGACCGCCTTCTTAGGCTATTACCAAGTGTTGCCGGGGCAAATTTGCCCGAACACTCACCGAATTATCGCTTGTTTTCCCCAAATTTGCGCCCGACACAATGCGGTGTGCACCATGGAGTTATTCAATTTCATTTACGTTGTAAAGCTGCTAGCGGCAAAATAGAAGGGGGGGGGGGGGGTACTTTCTGATGGAACAATCTCAGGAGCATCTCTGCTCGATCCCAGATCTCCCGAGGGTGGAAGAATAGGATCTTCTCGGTTAAATACGAGCCCTGGATCCTCCCGGTTGAGAGGACATGGGCATCGCATTTTAGAAAACAAGTTCAACCTCCGGCCACCCAAGCCCTCCAAGAAGCCACTTCCCGCATCTCCTGCGAATACTACGAATACAAATACTTCCGGACGAGGGAGGCCTATGACAACGCTCAATTACCTTCACCACGGTATGACCTGGAGCTGAAATACTTGCCGAGACCCGCAGTCGCGAGAGCCGTCATACCTCCTCAACCGAGCATCCGGGATGATGAAGGTTAACTCTCACCACACCTCAGGTTCATTATAATAATTATTCTCAAATTTATATAAAGCCCTTTGCTCATTCTTGCAGATATGGGTCCAGCTCGTGGATTTCCCGCTCCAGCCTCTGGTAGCAACCGAACCCCCCGAGTGAAGGCCTCGCTCGGGAAGAAGTCGTCTACCGGGCCACCACCATCTGCAACAGAAGGCACCAACCCGACCGCCGTCACCGAGCGAACCGTTGAAACATCCGCTTCTATACCCGAGGTGGACGCTTCTCTCAGCTTAGGAGCCGAGCTATAGACTATCCGGGTCCATGGCAAGAAAGGCAAAGACAAGGCCATATGGAGTGACGGAGAAAAAGTGGTACCGCTCAAGCGCCGGCGCCAAGCGACCTCCCCCCCAGACACTCCCTTGATCGAGGCTCTAACGAGTGAAGGGCCAGCGAGCTCTCTTGTATCCAGGCTTAACGCTCTGCTTCCGACTGATGATACCTTGCGAAGTTGTACGCCCAATCAAGTAGCTGAGCGCGGAGCTCACGATATCGTCGAGCGTCTCTTGACGATAGTCTATATATCTTACCCTTATTTTTGCAGCTCACCCGCGTGCTTACCGACTTACACTACCGCGCCCTCTTGGCTAATGAAGCCGGGGCACTAAAGCAAGTTCTTAGTCGACGGGATAAAGAAATCGTCGATCTGAAGAAGGAGCTAAAAACGGCTAAGGAAGCGCAATCGGTAGCAGAGAAAGACGCCCGCGTCGCTCGGAAGGAAGCGGACGAGCTTAAAACCCGCTTGAGCAATATGGACGGCCTTGCGTCATTCTTATTCTGCGACACTAGATCTGCTGAGCAATTCTTCTGTGCATTTATGAAGAAGAAACTCGGGGAAGACCTAATGTGGGCCTTTAGTCATTGGGCTTACACATCCGGGCAAAGAGCCATGAGGAAAGAGGCACAGACTATCATGGAAGAGGTCTTCGAAAGAGAAGACGTTCGAACTGTGCTGGCCAATCTTTCGGATGACGTTCCTGACCCCTGTCCCGCTCCACACTCCAATCCAACACCTGCTACTGTCGATCCTGCGACAGAGAAGGAAGGGACCTCAGACCGTCAAGGCTTCGTGACCATCGAGACAACTGACAAGGAGGCTTCGGGCGCATAATTAATTTCTGTTTGTAAAAACTTTTTTGCCTATGTACTTCTGATTGGGAGCTCGGTCTCGCTGTACCGAGCGTCTAACCTTTTGAACTTTTAATGCAAAAATCTAATGTTTTGTTTCAGCGTTCGATATCTTTATCTCGCTTTTGTTTTACTTTTACGTAACTTACATACTCACGCCTCCCCAGCTCCCCGCGGTCAACTATATTAAGGATTAATACAGGTGACCGCGATCGTGCTTGAGCGGATTGAGATGCATAACGGGTGTTACCCTTCTTGCTCGTGATCGAGCATAGTGTGAGCGACGCGGTGTTCCCCGCGATATCGCACTATCCGGTTGGGGCCGAAAATCTCACCGGTGTTACCGGTCAAGTTTTATCAACGTTGTGGTCGGCGGGTTTTCACCCTCATCGATCTATATCAGATCGGTTTGGCAAGCTTCCCGACGGCTGAAATCTTCGTTATCCTGCCTAGAATCAAGATTACATGAAATCAAGGAGAAGTAAACCCGATTGACAATAGTGTTAGTATTATACATAGATAGAGCCGGTCGGCGGCACAGTGCGCAGACTGGCCATAAACTCCCGAACGGGTTTACATAACGCGCTAAGATGAACGTAAAACGCGCAGGTTCTCGTTCCCTCTCACCCTGGAATTAGAACAACAAAAACCTAACTTAATCTTCAATGTCGATAGAGCACAAGATTTTCAGAGTTCCATGTTCGGTCAATTGGTCGGACGGTAGTAGTTTCCAATTGATAAGTACCCGGACGCACGACCGCTGAAATGACGTATGGACTTTCCCAATTTTGTGCTAACTTTCCGCCTTCCAAAGGTTGGCTTGCCTCTCTTCGGCGTAAAACGTAATCTCCAACTTGGAAATAATGAGGCCGAACACGGACATCACGACTTGCTTTGACTTTCTTCTGATATTCAGTCACTCGACGAGCGGCCAGCTCTCTTTTCTCCTCAACACAATCAAGATCTGTTGTAAGGAGCCGGTTATTCTCTTCGGGATCATACACCTTTTCACGCACAGTCGGGATCCAAGCCTCAATCGAGAAACGGGCCTTAGCTCCATAAACCAACGCAAACGGGGTTTCTTTGGTAGCTTCCATAGGCGTCGTTCGGTATGTCCATAATACAAATGGCAAATCATCCGCCCAACTTCGGCCTACCGAATGTAATTTTTTCTTCAGCCCCTCCAAAATAGTGCGATTCGCATTCTCAACCTGACCATTTCCTTGAGGATAAGCCACGAATGATCGGATGGATGAAGTTTCAACAATTGCCAATTTTTTTTTTTTAAATATTGTTTTTCAAATTGTCGTCTGTTATCAGTTACCAACTGGACCGGGACTCCAAAGCGCGAAATCACGTTCCACCACAAAAATTGGGCAAACTGTTGAGACGTGATGGTCGCCAAAGGTTCTGCTTCGATCCATTTTGAAAAATAATCAATAGCGACAATGATGAAACGACGACGGCCGGATAACTGAGGGAAAGGTCCCACTATATCCACCCCCACCTGGAGAACGGGATTGCCGTGCTCACTGGCTGGTAATATGTTGTAAGGCGTCCGGGCATCCGAGCGTACAACTGAAAAACTTCACAATCCTTAGCAACCTTATCGCAATCCAGTTGTATTGACGGCCTGTAATATCCTATGACCATTATGCGACGTGCCAAAGAGCGACCCCGCGGCCCCTTGATGGGATGAACACAACCCAGAATGTAACTCATTCGTGACGAGCTCATCTTCAAATTTTGTCAGACATCGCATTAGAGGCCCTCCATACGATCGACGGTATAGACGACCGTCCATCACCTGAAATCTTGGTGCTCGAAGTTTGGTTTTCCGAGCCCTCTGTGGATCACTCGGTAAGCGTTCATCCTGCAAGTAACCCAAGATATCTGTAATCCATGTCTCCTCATTATCTTGGACATGGGCGATCGGCAACCGGTCAATGCTGGGCGCGGGGACGACCACAATCAGAGCAATTTTAGAAATATGCTCAGGAGCATCTTGAGCTAACTTCAAAAGCACATCGGCATCAGCATTATCGAGGCGTGGAACATGTCGAACAACATATGCTTTAAAGTTATTCAATTTCTCTAATGCCAAGTCACGATAGGAAAGCAAACGATCTCCATTAACCTCGTACTCACCCAACACTTGCCCGACGACCAAGCTAGAATCCGTTTGCGCTCGAACATATTCAGCCCTCAGATCCCGAGCGTATTGAAGATCGGCAATGAATGCTTCATACTCGGTTTCATTATTAGTGGGAGCAAATTGATACATCAAGGTATAATAGATCTTGAAACCTTCGGGACTGGTGATTACGACTCCTCCCCCGGCTCCTTTCTTACTGCTTGACCCGTTGGTCGCTATCGCCCACCAAGCTGCATTGGGATCTTCTAAGACTTGGGGCTGCATTTCTCGCACAGTGCACTCAACGACAAAGTCAGCTAAGGCCTGACCCTTTATGGCTGGTCGAGGCTTATATTCGATTGCGAATTGTGTGAGCATTAGTGCCTATTTAACCAATCGGCCAGAAGAGGCGGCCGTTCGGAGGACCACGCCGATCGGCTGGTTGGTTAACACCCGAACTAACCGGCCCTGAAAATAAGGAGCTAACTTCTTCACTGCGATATATAAGGCATAAACCGCCTTCTCCATCTGGGAATAGCGGAGCTCCGGACCGTGCAGTGTATGGCTGACGTAATACACGGGGCGCTGTACCGACTCGTGATCCGTTCAGCATAACACAGTACTTACAGCCTGGTCTGATATACCGAGGTAAATTTCAAAATCTTCTCCCGGTTCGGGCTTAGATAACACAATTGAGGACATCATGTATTATTTCAATTCTACAAAATCCGACCGACATTCTTCATCCCAGACAAAGCCGTTGACCTTTTGTAACACCCCAAAATTTTAAGACTTTTGAAGCTTATATAATAATGGTGAAATCTCATTAATTCCCAAACATAATATGAAGAGTACGGGGTGCCATGCCACACCTGAGCTAGAGAACTCAGGTGCACAGGCTAACTAACTATTATCCTCAATAATGTAAATACATAATCATGGCACGCAGGCCGAAAGGGAAATTAACTACTTCTACGCTTCAAGGTTCTAGCGCGCTCCAGTGTCTACTCTTTTGTGCCTGAAAGCCAAATATATCTGTTCAGCGAGAGATGCTGGTAACCCACTCCAACGCGTTGAAATACGATACATATAGATATATACATAGATATACGAAAACCATTTCGAAGCATGAAGATATATCCTAAGAGACTCTAGCTTTCAAAACAGGGAATAGACTCGACAGATAGGGATAAGCACAGTCAACAGTTATACCAAGCATATACAGTTTTCCAGTATAGAGAGCAGGCACGATAGATAGAAATAAGCACATAACCAAGCATATACAGTTGCTAGCATAAATCCTATAGTCACGTTCTTAAAACACACATAACAACATCTTATCCACTTCTCATCACATAAGCACACTTTGTTGGCGCCACAGGACCAATCGCATGCCCATACATGAGGGTCAGCGCATATAGCTCTGACACGGCCCCGCAGCACCCTGCCCCGTATCACAACACGGAGGGGTCGATCGCAACCGACCGATGAACCGCAGCTCATCATAGTTTGATCGCAACCAAACAGTGGACCGCAGCCCAAGAGTATGTCATCTGACCGCAGCCAGGAAATATGAACCGCAGCTCATGTAAAACATTTGATCGCAACCAAACGGTGGATCGCAGCGCGAGAGTGTAAATCTGACCGCAGCCAGCTTCTGAACCGCAGCTCAGGAATAACCAATCCGATCGCAACCGGATTGGGGTATCATGCACACATAACACATAGCAAGCACATGCAACCCACATTAACACATTGGGAAGGGGAGAAAACGTATAACAAAACCTATGCGTGATCCTTCACATACTAAGATAATCCTAAGGGGTGCATACTTCTCTTACCTAGGTCAATGGGGTACCAATTCAACTAGCATGCGATATATAAGACTCATACAACCTACGAACGGTACCCGAAATATCAAACTAGACATAGGCACGATGGACGGAGTCCGTTGGGACACCACGGGGGTCGGGGGAACATCAAACGGGGAAGCCGGAATCCAGATGTGGGGTATTTTCCAGCGGGTAGCCGGTGGGTGAGGGTTCACCTGCCGGCTGCCCGCCGGTGGCGCGATTCCGGGCAGCGGGTGCCCGGCGGGCAGCTGCCCGCCCGCCGGCTGCCCGCTGCCGGTGTTGCCCATATTGGCCGCGGGTAGGTGGCGGGTCCCCTACCCCCACCTACCCCCCACTGACTCTTTTATCACAGAAAAACGCCCCGGGAACCATTGTGGAACCCGAAACCATGCTTAGATACTTTCAAACACAATTGACAACAACACGTAGACAATTAACGGATCAAAAAGCAAGAACATATGGCACATAACCTATCATGCTTTTCTAAACATAATCAACACCCAAACATACGAATTCCCGCCCAACATACCAAGAATAATATCATACGAGTTCCACGATACATCATAGAGTTCTAATTACTTTTAAATCAACAAGAACAGAATTTATCTTCTAGTATCAAGATTCGATAGGAATATCACATAAACACCAAGAACATCATATAATCATCAAGAACATCAAGAATACCATATAATCATCAAGAACCTCTTATCATCAAGAATATCAAGATTACCCATGGATTCATACACCAATTATCAAGATCAATATAACGAATCATCAACACACAAGAATATGGGGGAAATCCTAAGAGGGGAATCATAGCTATGAAAATAGGTTTTGTTGAGACATGGGTTACCTCTTAGCCTTAATTAATTCCTTGGCTATGAAGGGTCTTTCTTTAAGCTTTCTTCTTTCTTGATTCCTCCTAGGGAAATTCTTAGAATTCTTGGTGTGGTGAGAGATTATTGTGGTGGGGGTTCTAGGTGCCTCCTATGTTCCCTATTTATATATCTAAGATTCTTACTTAGGGTCCAAATACTATAAGCTTGCTAACTCTATTCCTTTTAGGACTAGGGGTTGGGTTTAGAGATGAGGGCCCACGGACTATGGTGGGCCTTTTCCTAATTAATTATTGTAATTTAATTCTTTCTTTTGGGCAATTGATTAATTGGTTTTAGGGGTCGTAACACGGGGTGTTACACCTTTCTTAGAACTTTAAAGAACGGTAATGCCCGTTCTGCTAACTTCGTTAGGAATCGACTCAAAGCAGCCAAACGACCAGTAAGTTGTTGAACTTCCCGAATGGTTGTAGGTGGTTGCATGTCGATTATCGCTTTGACCTTTGACGGGTTCGGCTCAATTCCTCTCTTAGTCATCATAAATCCCAAAAATTTTCCGGTCTGAACTGCAAATGTGCACTTGTTAGGGTTCAATCGTAATTGTTACGTTCTCATGATTTGGAAACATTGCCGAAGGTCCCGGGCGTGATCTACCCGGTCACGGCTCTTGATAAGCGTGTCATCAATATATGCTTCCATTGTATGACCTAACAACTTCTCAAACAACAAATTGACCATCCGTTGATAGGTAGCTCCAGCATTTCAGAGTCCAAACGGCATGACCTTGTAACAGTGCAAACCATCCGGGGTCACGAAAGCAGTCTTACTCTCATCTTCCCGAGCCATCATAACCTGATGATATCCCTTAAAAGCATCCATGAAACTAATCAAATCCGCTCCTGCCGTCTCATCCACCATTTGATGGATTTGGCAAGGGTTATGGGTCCAACGGGCATGTGCTTTGTTCAGATCCGTGAAATCGATGCACATACGCCATGACGGGGGATTAGGGACCAACACTATGTTTGCTACCCATTCGGGATATGTTACCGGCCGAATATGGCCGATTGCCGCCATCTTCTTTACTTCTTCCAGAACGAACTCTCTTCTATCTGAGGACAAGTGTCTTGTTTTTTGTTTAACGGGCTTGACCGAGGGGTCTACAGCCAGATGGTGACATATGACCGTTCGATCAATACCCGGCATATCCTCCGGTCCCCACGCAAATATGTCTAAGAACTCTCTTAGGACAGCTATAATCTCCACCCGTAAGGAGGGGGTGAGAGCTCGACCAATCTTCACCTTTCTGTCCGGGCGGTCTTCCGAGAGCAGCACCTCCTCGATTTCTTCAGAGGGTTCCGGTTGTTCTTTTCGTTCCTTCTCTGTTTCATTCAGAATAGTGTTCACCCGAGAGATGCTTGCATCACTCCTGTTGACCGCGCGTGAATAGCATTTTCTCGCTGAGTTTATATCTCCTCGAAGCACTCCAACTCCCGTTGGGATGGGGAACTTCATGCATAAGTGCGACATTGAAATAATTCCACCGATCCGCATAATTGCCGAACGACCCAAAATTGCATTATGAACGCAATGTAAATTGACGACTACGAATTCCATCTAGGTCTTAACCGACCTCGGTCGGGTCCCAATCTCCACCGGCAAGGTAATTTTCCCCTCCGGATGAATGGTGTCTCCTGTAAATCCCTATAAAGGAGTCGCGATCTGAGTCAATTCAATAGGAACCAATTTCAACTTCTGGAATACGTCCAAGTACAGGATATTGACGGTGCTACCGGTGTCGATCATAACTCTCTGTACGTCAAATCCCATAATATCGATGGTCACCACGAGTGCTTCCATCCCCGTATCACCAGTCTCCGCTTGATCCTCCAATGTAAGGTAATCGGTTCTATTTTCTAACTTTTTCCACTCTCGCGGGAATCTACTATTCCAACCGGATAATGTTCTGGGACTCGGGATGTATCTTCTAGACCTCCGAAGAGCACCTGGATAGTCGGTTTAAACGAAGGGCGAGCCCCCTGGTCGGGTTCATGATCCTTCTAGTCGTGATCCGACCACCTGGACCCTCTACGGCCTCCCGAACACTTGCTTGCTTTTCTTTCTCCAACGCATTTATCCAATTTGCCAGCATTCAACAAGTCTTCCAGCAACTGCTTTTAATTGGTGCATTCCTCTGTATCATGACCTTGACACTGATAGAAAGCACAGTACTTGGTTTTATCTTTGCCATCTCGCATGGGGTCGGGCAGTTTCACGAGGTTGCACGACTGAGCGTATTGCAGAGCCTCTGCAGCTGAGCGATTTAGTGGTTTGGAATCGCCCTTACGTCCCCGACCCCTAGCGTGCTGATCGGTCGAGCGGTTCTCGGATCGTCCGGCGGGCTTATGTGACGAGCCGACCTCCTGAGACCTCTTTGCAGCATTGGCTTCACCAGCATTAGCATAATCCGTGACCCTCCGAAGAGCTTCTTCATACGATCCGGGCGGATGTAAGATAAAATCATGGTAAAGAACTCCAGCCCTTAAAGACGTATGCAACATGTGAATAGCTGTTAAATCGTCCATGGGTTCGACTTCTCCAATGGCGATTTTCCATCTACTCAGGAATTCTATCAAGCTCTCCCCTTCCAACTGTTTTGCCTTTTCCAGGTACATATAGTGTTTACGGACTGTTTTTAAGGTGACGAATTTCCGCACAAATTTGGTAGCCAAATTAGCAAAGCAAGTGATCGATCCTGGCTCCAGCGTCCGGAACCAATCGGCTGCTCATCCTGACAATGTGGAATAAAAAGCTCTGCACATAACTGCATCGGAAACTCCCATCATCAACATGTTTCCATAATATGAATTTACGTGGACCTCTGGATCTGTCCGTCCATCATAATCCTTGCTACCCGGGATACGTAAATCGTACGGGTATGGCTGAAGCATTATCTCACTCGTGAAAGGTGTACGCAGTAACGGGGTGGTGGCTTCTTATGGACCCGTCGCGTGTTCAGGCTTCCATCGAATAAACTCCTGCCTAACTTCGTTTAACAACCCTTGTGCATCGAGCTGTTCAGCGGTCGGAGCCTTATCCCGGGCGCGGCGTCACCGTGGCGCTCGAGTTCCCTCCGAAGACGAATCTCCCTGACTAGCGGGTCTCATGGGTGAGTCAACCGACCGTCGATCTGCGTCCTGGGGACCTAAACATTGGTGCATGGGGGAACGAAGTCTTTCAAAAGCACTTGCCCTCGGAACCCGCGACTCTGGATCTACTATCACATGCGTGGTTTGCTCATCCCCTAGTTGTTGTTCCTCCTCCTGCCGTGGTGCCTCCGACCCCACCCCCTGTGACCCCAACCGAGAGCGAGCCGGGCGATGGACCTGCGGAGCAGGTCGTAGCCCGGGCTCGGTCTGAGATGTTGTAGG
This sequence comes from Ipomoea nil, assembly GCF_001879475.1. Taxonomy (NCBI): domain Eukaryota; kingdom Viridiplantae; phylum Streptophyta; class Magnoliopsida; order Solanales; family Convolvulaceae; genus Ipomoea; species Ipomoea nil. The sequence continues at coordinate 489,678 of NW_017618983.1, forward strand.
GTGCTGAGGAGGCGATGCTGGAGCCGTGTACGCAGGGGCGACCGATGTTGGCGGGTAAATAGTAGGAAGTGGTGTGTAAGGAGCGGTGGGATAATACACTGGAGTACCAGGCCAATACCCATAATGCGTTGCAGGTGTAGGCTGCGGAATCCCCAAATATGGGTACGGTTGACCGAGCATCTGTTGAGTTGGATACTGTAAGCGTTGGAAAGGTACCTGCGGTGCAGGATGAATGTAATTAACCGGGCCAGGCGTGTCTTGATATCCGAGCGTAAGATTGAGATCGACAATCGGACCGTGTTGTGTATATTGCTCGGTCGGACTAGCTTCTTCGTCTTCTTGCTGATACATGAAAGGATACATGGTTGAAATTTGGTATGGGACACTATTGACTTTTCGTGTTGGTCCCCACAGACGGCGCCAAAATGATAGTGTTAATACACAAAGTGTAACACCCATGTTATGGCCTCTAACCCAAACTAATTATTTAATTACTTACCCTAAAATGAGAATTAAATTCCATTAATTAATTAAGAAGGGTCCATCATAGACCATGGACCCTTATCCCTAAACCAATCCCTTAGTCCCATAAGAAATAGAATTAGCAAACCCATACCATTCAGACCCTACTTAGGACTCTTAGATATATAAATAGGGACATAGAAGGCACCTAGAAGTCACACCACAATAGCTTTCACGACACAAGAATTCTCAAGAATTCCCATAGGAGAAATCAAGAAGAGGAGATCTTAGAGAAAGACCCTTTATAACCAAGGATTCTAATTAAGGTTAAGAGGTAACCCATGTCTCAACAAAACCTATTTTCTTTGCTATAATCTTCTTCTTTGGCTCCTTCTATATGCTTGTGTCTTTATAAATCTTTTATGATGATGATGATATGATCTTGATGATTGATGAGATGATCTTATGTGTTGATCTTGATAATCTTGATGATTATAAGAGGATCTTGATAATTATGTGATGTTCTTGATAAATCTTGATGTTTTTTATTTTAAAGATAAACTATGATTTTGATGATTTGAATATGATTAGAGCCCTAGGATAAATTGGGGATTTCGTATTGTGATATTCTTGATATAATTGGGTGGGATTTCACATGTTTGGGTGTTAATTATGTTTAGAAGTTATGTTAGGATGTGTTCAATATGATTCTTGGTTTTGATCCATTATTTGACTACGTGGTGTCGTCGTTTACGTTTAAAAGTGTCTAAACATGGTTTCGGGTTCCACGAAAGATCCTGGGACCAATATATTCAAAAAGAGTCAGTGGGGGTAGGGGAACCCGCCACCTACCCGCTGTCCCAAATTGGGCGTCGCTGGCAGCGGGTAGCCGGCGGGCAGGCGACTGCCCGCCGGGCACCCGCTGCCCGGTACTTCGCCGCCGGCGGGTGGTCCTCCACCCACCGGCCACCCGCTAATTTTTCCCACTTCGGGATGGTAGCTTCCCCGTTTGATGTTTCCCCGACCCTCGTGGTGTCCCAACGGGCTCCGTTTATCATGCCTAAGTCTAGTTTGATGTTTCGGGTACCATTCGTAGGAAAACAGAGTCTTATGTATTGCATGATAGTTGAATCGGTACCCCTTTGGCCTAGGTGAAAGGAGTATGAACCCCTTAGGATTATTCCTAGTATGTGGATGACCACGCATAGGTTTCATTATACGTTTTCTTCCCCTTCCCGATGTGTTAATGTGGGTTGCATGTGCTTGCTATGTGTTACGTGTGCATGATTCCCCAATATTGGCTGCGGTCAAATTGGTTATACATGAGTTGCGGTTCATAAGCTGGCTACGGTTAGAAATACACTTTTGGGCTACGGTCCACCGTTTGGCTTGCAAACGTTTTACATGAGCTGCGGTTCATAACCTGGCTGCGGTCAGAGATACACTTTTGGGCTGCAGTCCACCGTTTGGCTCGCAAACGGTTTGATGAGTTGTGGTTCATCGGTTGGCTACGGTCAACCCCTTCATGCTGCGGTATGAGGCAGGGTGCTGCGGGGCCGTGTTAGCGCTATATGCGCTAACCCTCATGTATGGGCATGCAATTGGTCCTGTGGCGCCACCAAAGTGTGCTTATGTGATAAGATAATGATTGAATGATGATATGAATGATGTGAAATATACTTGTGACCTTAGGATATATGCTAGTGTCTTCATATGCTTGATTATAACTGTTGAATGTGTTTGTCACTACTTGTCGAGTCTATTCCTGGTTTTAAAGCTAGAGTCTCCTAAGTATTTATCTTCTTGCTTCAAAATGGTTTTCCTATATATATATATATATATATATATATATATATATATATATATATACCTATACTGTATTTCAACGCGTTAGAGTGGGTTACCGGCATTATTCGTTGAACAGATATATTTGGCTTTCATGCACAGATGAGTAGACTCCGGAGCGCGCTAGAGAACCGAAGCTTCGATAGATAGTTTTCCTTTCGGCCTGCGTGCCATGATGATGTATTGACATTGCTTTGAGGATATTTAGTTAGTATAGCCTGTGCATCTGAGTTCTCCAGCTCAAATGTGACATAGCACCCCAAACTCTGATGTTTAGTATGCTCTATTTCGGTATTAATAATAGTACTACCTTTACTATATAAGTTTTAAAAGTTTCAATAATCTGGGGTGTTACATGAAGTCCTAAGGATAATCTACATGGCCTAACTCGAGAACCGACCGGGTGCGGTCGAGCAGCTCTGGGTTAAGCCTCTTTGATTTTCCAAAAGTCCCCTAACTTAAGCTATCGAAGGGTATTTATAGCTTCACTCTTCATCGGCATGTTGCACGCGTGTC